>NC_081351.1:39327038-39341117 GCF_029784015.1 Lycium ferocissimum | reverse complement strand
AAAATGAAACTTGACCCCAAATGTTTCCTTAACATTTCCATACCAATAAAATCATACACAACTTAAGCCTTTAGAGCAAACAAAGTCTCTACTTCATGTCTCGGAATAGTCTTGTCCTTAACTTTTCGTGGTTGACTCGGATTATCTCGACGTACGAAATACGGGATATAACAATGAAGATGCCAAAGATGCTTCTCCAGAACTTGAAGAAGGGGTGAAGACCACAGTAGACTCTTTGAAAGAAGTTAATCTTGGTACTGATGAAGACCCAAGGCCCACGTACCTAAGTGCTTTTCTAACAGGTGATGAAGAAGACACTTACATGGAAATACTCGAAAAGAATATCGGGATGTTTTGCTTGGAGTTATAAAGAGATGCTGGATTAGATCCCAAAGTAGCAGTCCATCATCTGGCGGTCAAGAATGGTGCCGAATCTTGTTAAGCGATTTAAAGGCATTTCAAACGATTTGGTTCCTTCAATCGAAAATGAAGTCAACAAACTCATTGCCGGCTTTATTCGTGAAGTTAAATATCCTACATGGATTTCGGTATCGTTCTGTGAAAAAAAGACCGGCCAAATTCGAGTTTGCGTTGACTTCGGGGATCTTAACAATGCATGCCCTAAAGATGATTTCAAAAGCTTCCCCGTCCCAGAATTGATGATTGATGCTACCACCGGTTACGAGGTGATGTCTTTCATGGACGGTTCATCATTTATAACCAAATCGCATGGCACCAAAAGATGAAGAGCTTACGCATTTCGTACACCCAAGGGTATTTATTGTTACAAAGTGATGCCTTTCGGTCAAAAAAAACGCGGTGCCACATATCAAAAAGGCTATGCAGAATATCTTTGATGATTTGCTCCACAAAAATGTTGAATGTTATGTGGATGACTTGGTGGTAAAATCAAGAAAGAGGAGCGACCACTTGCAGAGACACGAGAATGGTGTTCGAGCGACTTCGGAGATATCAACTTCGAATGAATCCATTGAAATGTGCCTTTGGAGTTACTTACGGAAAATTTCTTGGTTTCGTTGTTCGACATCGAGGAATCGAAATTGATCAAGCCAAAGTTGATGCGATTTTGAAAATGCCGAGACCTCGAAATATTCATGAGTTAAAAAATGCTGATGGAAGCTAGCTTACATTAGGAGATTCATTTTGAATTTAGGTTTGGAAGATGCCAACCATTCAATCGTCTCATGAAGAAGGGCACCCCTTTCAAGTGGGATGAGGTATGTACTAATGCCTTCGAGAATATCAAGTCATATTTAATGAAGCCTTCAGTTCTAGTAGCCCCTATCACGGAAAACCATTGATCCGTACATTTCGAAAGACAAGAAGGTCGGTTGGCGTTGTTGAGAAGAGAACGGCGAAGGAAAGAAAATTCTCTTTACTACTTGGCGAGAATGATGACACCTAATGAACCGAATTACACACAATTGAAAAGTTGTGTTTGGCGCTAGTCTTCTCGATTCAAAAGTTGAAGCACTACTTTCAAATCATAGTGTTCATCTTATTTCCCGGGGCAAATCCCGTTAAGTTTGTGATGTCAAAATCGGTCCTCGGTGATCGACTAGCAAGGTGGTACCTCCGGATTTCAACAATTTGAGATCACGTACATCCCTCGAAAAGGCCAAAGGACGGGCATTGGCGGACTTCTTGGCGGATCACCCGATGCGATGATTGGGAGTTAAGATGAACTTCCTAACAAAGATGCAATGGTCGTTGAAATTCAACCTCCGTGGAAAATGTACTTTGATGGTCTTTGCACAACATGATGGGTTTGGTCTTTGGTGTGGTGTTTGTTACTCGCGGGGAGAAGTTCTACCATACTCTGCTTTACTTTGACACAACGTTGCTCCAACAATGTCGCCGAATATCAAGCACTAATACTTGGACTTGAAATGGCCGTCGACGTACAAGCGATTCGATTGCAAGTCTTTGGTGACTCTCGGTTGGTGATCAATCAACTCTTGGGAAGCTACGGAGTCAAAGCCTGAATTACTCCCTATCATGGTTATGCTCGAGAAGTTGATAGGATGGCTTGGTGATGTGACTCTTGACATGTTCTAGGAAGGAAAATAAAGAATGCTTTAGCGCGTTTAGCCAGCCTTCGAGTCAGCTTACTCGCGCTGGATCAAACACAAGTGACTATCACAAAAATGGGTAGTACCTCCGTCAAATGAGGATGAAAGCGAGTTTGAGCATCTCGTAGGCGTTTCCGATTTCGCAAAGGAAGACCGGCGACAACCACGTCATTGACTACTTAAGTTATGGGACACCGCCGGAAGACTCGAAAGAAGAGCGAGATTCGTCATCGTGCACCTCGATTCCTTTACTACAAGGATACCTTATATAGAAGATCTTTTGAGGGGATACTCTTGCGATGTTTGGGGGAGGATGAAGCGGTCCAAGCTTTGCGAGAAGCACGTTCGGGAGTATGTGGATCACGTCAATGACGGACAGCTCCACTCTCCACGCTATAAAAAGGATGGGATATTATTGACGTCAACGATGGTGAAAGATTGCTTGACTATGCTCGAAGATGCAAGGCTTGTCGGTTTCACGCAAATTTTATACATGTTGCCGAAGCATTGCACCCGACCGAAGCGTCTTTGGCCATTTGACGCTTGGGGGTTGGATGTCGTTGGTCCGTCTTGCCGAAGTCTTACGGTGGACACTTGTACATCCTAGGCGCAACGGATTACTTCTCAAAATGGGCCGAAGGCGTCGCTCTTAAAGAAGTGAAGAAGAAGGAGAATGTTGTGAACTTTATCCGAGTAAATATCATCTACCGCTTCGGCATTCCTCGTTACATAATAACGGACAATGGCAAGCCATTTGATAACAAATTGATGAACAAGATTTGTGATCTCTTCGGCTTACAGCCGGCGTAAATCTTCTATGTATCATCTTGCCGCCAGCGGCCTAGCTGAAGCGTTCAATAAGACTTTGTGTAACTTGTTGAAGAAGGTTGTCTCCAAGTCCAAACGAGATTGGCATGAACGAATGGAAGAAGCTTTGTGGGCATATAGGACGACTTACCGCACACCAACACAAGCAACCCCATATTCGCTTGCTTATGGAGTTGAAGCAGTCCTACTACTTGAGCGCCAAATACCTTCTTTACGACTTGCTAATTCAAGAAGGGCTGACCGAAGAGGAAAATGCTTGATTGCGTCTTGCAGAGTTAGAAGCACTTGATGAGAAAAGGTTGGAGGCTCAACAAAATCTTGAGTGTTATCAAGCCGTCTATCTCGTGCCTTGACAAAAAGGTTCGCTTGAGGTCCTTCCAAGTGGGAGATCAAGTCCTTGCGGTAAAGAAGAAGACCCGTCATCGTTTCCCATAAGTACGGGGGCAAATTCACCTCAAAATGGGATGGACCATATGTCGTGCAAGAAACATATTCAAGTGGCGCTTACAAGCTTGTTGATGCGGATGGCACGAGGATCGGTCCTATCAACGCAAAGTTCTTGAAGAAGTACTATCCTTGAAGTAAGATGATACTCTGACGACGCAAGAGTATAAAGCGTGCACGGCACCCAAAAAAAAAAAACCAGTCCGCTAGGTTGAAAATCTCGCAAGAGGCGGCCTAGGCAAAAGTTAGGACTAAAAAAAAAAAAACTCAGTTTTCTGAACTACGGTATGACTTGATCCTCTTCACCGAGGTACGTAGGCGCTTAGAGTTGTATTCTAAGTTCAGTCGCATGAGTAAAAAAAAAAAATGCATCCCCCTATGCGTTGTTCAAAATGAAGTTCGCCTGACTAGGCGCATGGAGATCGTACATACAAGCATCCTTTTGCTTCAATTTGGACTTTCACTAAATATCAGTGGTCCAACGAGGGCAAATCTCCATGACAAATGGGTTTCTCCAATGGAATATTTGTAATTTCTTAGCAAGTGGTTAAATCAAGGAGTTAAAGTACGCAAAGCCATTGTTCTCCAAATTGAAGGCCTCAAATCCGGCAACCCTTTGAGTTGAAGTCCAAAGCCATCGCAGCGCAAGGCGAAGCCTTCAAATATGTTAGTCTTCAAGCTAAAGTTTTAAATTCACCATGTACGCAAGTCGAAGTCTTAAGATCCGGCAACCTTCAAGTTCAATCCTTCAAATCCGTCAAGTTTTCAAGTTGGAATCTAAGGTGGATTTACCGAATTTATCTGGGATGATCCAGAGGGTTTCCAACTTTGATTTTTGGATACATATTAGATTAGTAAGTCTAGTTTCCTGAGAATTTAGCGGCTCATGATTTTGATGTCCCTACATCGAGATATGAATTTTTTGGCAAGACTGCTCGAATCTGAGAAATATTGGCGTTTCAGCATGTAGAGCCAAATTCTTGGATTTATCTGGGATGATATATATGTTTGTTGACATTGATTTTTGGACACATGCTAGATTTATGAGTCTAGTTTCTTGGGAATTTTGCGGCTCATGATTTCAACGCTCCTACATCGAGATATGAATTTTTTTGGCGAGACTGCTCGAATCTGAGAAATATTGGCGTTTCAGCATGTGAGCCAAATTCTTGGATTTATCCGGGGACGAGTATCCATTCTGCGCACCGTAAGATTACCTTACCATTCTTAGGGGAGGACGGTAACCATCCCTTTGCGTCATAAGATTACCTTACCGTTCTTAGGGCGGGGACGAGTGTCCATCCTTTGCGCCGTACAAGATTACCTTACCGTTCTTAGGGCGGGGACGAGTAACCATCCCTTTGCGCCATAAGATTACCTTACCGTTCTTAGGGCGGGGCAGTGTCCATCCCTTTGCGCCGTAAGATTACCTTACCGTTCTTAGGGCGGGGACAGTATCCATCCTGTGCGCCGTAAGATTACCTTACCGTTCTTATGGGGCGGACGAGTGTCCATCCCTTTGCGCCGTAAGATTACCTTACCGTTCTTAGGGCGGGGACAAGTAACCATCCCTTTGCGCCGTAAGATCACCTTACCGTTCTTAAGGCGGGGACAAGTATCCATCCCTTTGCGCCGTAAGATCACCTTACCGTTCTTAGGGCGGGGACGAGTATCCATCCCTTTGCGCCTTAAGATCACCCTCTTCGTGCATGGTCATCTCCTTGAACAAGAAATCATCATTGTCGTTGGACCTAAAAAAAAAAAAAAAAAAAGGAGTACAAGGCGCTAAAAGAAAACGTTGGAAAGAACAAAATTACACAGCCCAAAGGATTAACTTCAAGCGCCCCGGCAAGCAAAGCAAAATCGATGTTCACAAATTGGAGAACACGCAGGCTTATATAGGTGATTAAAAGGTGACTTATGAGATGTCATTAACGGTGTGGGATAAATTGTTATCCGTTGGGCTATATATAGAAGTATATGACGTGCAAAAAGCGGCTACATATTTGATACCAACATGGACTCGATTCTTTGTTTTCACGAAGGAATCAAAACGTGCATGATCATCAATCCTAGATCATGTAGGAGTTGAGTTGGAGACAAAGTAAGGTGACTTCATGGAAACCACGTGCAGATGTGATATGTAATGTTTTGGTTACTGCCATTGGATGGAATGCCCATTTGTGGTAAAAGAAAAGAAAAGAAAAAAAAAAAACTAAGGAAAATATTGGAGAAGTCCACTTGGCTTACATGCTACATAAATAAGAAGTGATTAAATAAATTGCTTACTATAATCAAGGGTTCGACTACTTGTTAGAATGGTTTGAGGATAAATGATACTATAATTAATCCATGAAATATTTTGGGTTTCCAGAAGAAGGAGATGCATGTTTTCCCAATTACTTCAAGCCTAGTCTTGAAGTTCGACAAATTTACCTCTCGACAAGTCTTGAAGTGGGGGCATTTGTGGATAACGAAATTTTATTAAATTTAATCCATAAGAAATTTGGATTACAATAAATAAATTGTGGGCTAATATAATTGGGTTAATTATTTAAGTCAATAAATATGGATTTAAGTAATGGTCCAATTTCGTTGGGCTAGTCCATTTAATTGGGCTACATATGATGAACCCACTTTGTCAAGCCCAAGATATCATCTTATCCCAGAGGCCCAAATTGATGCCATGTGTCAAATGACGTGGCACGCCAAGTCAAGCGAAAGAGCCAATAGGATCATGCCACGTGTCAAAATAATGCAGCATGCCTAGTCAAATCAAAGGCTAATGAAGATGCGCCACGTGTACAAGTGACATGTTTCGGCCAATCAAATATCGACATGTCAGCTTAAATCTGATTGGTCGAAAGAAGTCTGTCCCTATCACAACTCCTCCATCCTACAACTATAAATAGGGGTCTCATAATTCAGAAAAAAGACAGGAATTCTAACAAGAAGCAAGAGAGAGCTCGTGGATCAAACGCTGCAGATTTCTCTACAAGCTAAAAGCATTCAAGTATTTCTCTAGAAGTTCTGGAGATCAAGACGCAGATTCAAGATCAAGCTCAAAAGCCCTTGAATTCAAGTCCAAGTCAAAATCAAATCCATCAAGTTCAAGATCAAGCTCAAAAGCCCTTGAATTTATTGTTGAAAAGGCGAATCAGAGGAATCATAGAGATTGTAACACTCATATTCTGAAATCAAATACTACGATTGTTGCGATATTTTCCTGTCTTGATTATTAACTGTTTGGCTGGGATTTGAAATTTTTTATTTAAATATTTGATTTTCGGATCAAGCAAATATGGATTCAAGAAATGCCAATTCAAATTGAATGTAAATAAGTTCAATTCGGTAGGTTTTTTACGTTCGATTTCGAATGAATCGATTTGGGTTATTTTAAATTTTTTGTTTTGAGTCAATAAGTCGAGTTGTTGCTTTTTTGTTTTCTTACAAAAATGAACATTCAAATAATTAATGTATTCATGTCAAATTGTTTTAGTAACTCCTCATTGTTACCATAATCTTGCATCCAAATAAAACATTCATGCAAGAAGGGAAACTATTATCAAAGAAATTCCTAGCAACAGAAGCATTAGTAATGCCAAAGAATTAACAAGCCCAAGCAAACCATGTCCAAATAGAACGTATAAAAAGTATTTATCTTGAAAATTAACAAGTCCAAACATAGTAATTATGTTCTAATAGATCATACTACTAAATTACTAATTGTTCATATTCAAGTCAAAACCACTACTTAATCCTTATAAATTTTGTATTGTTTAAACAACAATCATAATGCTTCCTTTAAAACTCAGTGCCACGACTCTTCATATGGCACCTAAAAATAAGGCCACAAAGAATGCATCTCACCTGCATCAACCATTAGTCTAATAGGATAAATTGAATGATTTAATAAGGCACTGGACTTAGTATTGAACATATGAGCTTATGTTGTATAATACGAATATAAACAATCGTATACAAATTTGGTTCGGATTTTGCCCAAATTATACCCACCCAAGTAAAAGTTGCGCAAAAGCAATTCTTTTGACTTGGGAAATCGTAGGTAAAATGATGACCACAAAGCGGAACTAGGAGGGCGCAAGGGGTATCCGAACTCCATCACTGGAGAATTACACTATATATGTGGGGTTTAAATTAGTTTTTAATTATGTGTGTGTAGTAGATTTTGAATCGTAAACATTAAAATTATTTCTTATTTTTATATTTTAAATTATTTAGTGAAAATTATAGGCCTATGTCGAGAACATATATACATGGAGTACAACACAGATACTAGGATTAGTATGAAGCTTAAAATTAAATAGGTAGGTTACTTCCTAGTGTGCTAGCTCATTTTCCCATTTCTATCACTTCGCTTTGTTTTGAATCGCAAGAAAAAGTTGAAAACATATGTTAGTGTCTTGGAAAAGGAATATTCGCTCGTGTAACAAATATATAGACGCTTAATACAAACTAATATATACTCTCTGCCCTAAACATATAAGTAAGATCGAGTATACATTTAATTAGCATCTCAACAAATACAAATGTGACACTATTTATAGAATATCAATGCTGTGCTCAAGTGGGCCAAAGCTGGAATAACCCTCAAAGACTAGATAACGCAATATTCTTTCACATAAACAAGTGTCATATGGAGCTCCCCATATTGACGACAATTTAGCAAAATTGAAGGAGGTTGGCGTTTCCATGCCTTGCCTACAAATTTATTTAACTGGAAAAAATTGGATTATCAATGTATTTTAACGATTTATTACATGTTACAGCTAAACTAAGATTATTACAATAAATAGTTACTCATATAATGTTGTAGGTCATCTTAATTTGATGTTATAAAAAAAGAGGAACATTAATAAATACATAATAATCATTAGATTCATCCGTTAATTCTTTTCTTATCTCCTCCATAGCAATCTATATTGCCGTCACGCTCCAAACTGTTCTCAAACAAAACTCTTAAAATTTACTCATTTTACCTTGTTAATCTTTGTTTTACATCGCTTTTGTTTCGAATTTACACTATATTTAATTTTTACCCTAGCACTTGACTCGTCGAGAAATTAATCCTATGTTCACTAAGTACTGAAAATCAAATCTTGAATCTTAAATATGTCCTTTTCATCCGAAGTTCATCTCGGAAACTTACTGCAGTCGCTAAATGGGTACTCTATTACGTTGAAAGACAAAAAAAAAAAAAAAAAGTACTCTATTACAGTAAGACCTATTCAGAGTTAATTCAGTGAATCTTATTTAGGTGCTATTTATAGTTATTTCACTATATTATGGTACTTTATTGGTTACTCCTTATCTAGATTTCAATAATTGAAGGCTTAAAAGTGTAAAATTGAGTCAGATTTAGTTGAGTTCCTCATTTGTTAGGTTTGTATATATTTTGTATGCATATGCTTTGTCAATATTTAGGAATCTTTAGATCCCACACTGTAATGAACCATTATTTCAATTATCTGTTCGGTTTTCCCACGAAAATGAAAGGATAAGATTAAGAACCAATCAATCAAGTCATCAATTTTGGATGCAATTAAAAAGTTATATGTTCTCGATCTAAAATTTAGAAAAAAATCGTGTCTCAAGAACTTGTGATCTCTCCAAGTGAAGTTGTTCGGGAAGACAAGATAAGAAAATTAAATTAATTAATAAGAACATAAGTCACTTTCTTTTATTGATACATATACAAATAAAATATATGTAAAACAAAAATCAAGGAAATAAAAAAGAAATGACCTTTCAACCGCGTGTAGTCTTGATAAAAAGAAATCAACAATGATGAGTTGGATATCATAGTCTAACATCTTTTAAACTCCTTTATAAATCTCACACAAGTGACGAGGGACAAGTGTTGATTCTTTGAACACTAAAAAGTGATGCCGTACGATGCACGAGCCCAACAATTTGATCTCTAATATGTTAAAGTATACATTTTTATTATCAAATCAGATCAAAGAATATATTTTTCCATAAATCTTTTCGTCTTACATGGGCCCAACATGACTTAATGTTTTTAGCATTATCACAAATCATTCACAACTTTAGACTTTATACTGCAACAGAGAACAATCTTCGTGAATAACTTAATTCTACCACATCAAATAAAAGGCAAACAATCATTCAGGCATTCTTCTTGAATTAGAATCTAAGCAGTTGCAATTGGATTGCTTTTACATAAACTCGCATGGCCTTCTTCGCTTCCACCCTGGCTCTTGCCTCTAACTTCAGTTCAAAATAAAACTTTATGTAATCATCCGCTAACTTTGATTAGCTTCTTCGGTCTCTTTCTCGAACTTCTTATTCTAACCTTAGGATCGATGTATTGTGTGCAGTGGCGGAGCCAGGATTTCTTTCGAGGGAGTTCAAAATATAAAAAAGTAAACATACGAAGAAGTCTAAGGGGATTCAACATCTATTATATATACATATAAAATAATTTTAACCTTGTAAAAACAGTATTTTTTTTCCGCCGAGGGGGTTCGGATGAACACCCTCGGCATAGTGTGGCTCCGCCACTGATTGTGTGATCTCCTGCAAAAGTCTTGATTCTTTGAGCAACACCTTATGCCATTTATATGAAAACAACATAAACCATATCAATTGAAATCCACACAACATTTCACTTGTTGGGCCTTTTGCCTTTCCCAAGGAAAATGTCTTTAGTGGAAGAGTTCAACAGAACACAAAAGCTTTGTAAAACTTTAAGTGATTTACTGTGATAGGCGCGAGAATCTGACAATTAAAAGTTTTATTACGTGTAGAAGTCGGATAACAACGTGACTTAGGCCTCATTTGTTTGCACTTATTGGAGGTCTGAATATGAATGGTTCAGACCTTAAGCCATTAAGTGCATTTATTTGTATTAAGATCTAAGCACTTATTGGGTCTGAATAGGTCTTAATCATTAAGATCTTGAACTAAGTCTTAATATCATTAAGAGGTATTTTTGTATGAAACTTTTTTATCACTAGCTCCAACCCCAACCCTCCACCTCAACCCCACCCACTCTCCACTCCAACCCTACCCATCCACCTCAACCCCACCCCACCACGCACGCACTCTCCACTCTAACCCCCACTCCCCACCACCCCCACCCCCACCACCAACCCGTCACTCCCCACCACCACCACCCCACCTCCAACGCGCTCGCACTCCCCACCACCACCACCCCACCACCAACCCCCGCGCCCCGCCACCACCAACCCTAATCCCCCCCGCACCACCCACCCCGCTCCCCAGCTCCACCTCCCACCACCAACCCCCCCCCCACTCCCCACTAAGCCCACTACTTCTCACCCCTCACCCTAACCACCCACTCACCCCTCCACCCCACTCACCACCCACCACGACTACAAAACATCTCCACCATTACTAGTGAACATAAATGTTTCATTTTTTTTAATCAAATAATACTTTTTTTATTAAATTTGTATTTATTTTCTACTATTTAGTTACTTTTTAATTTGAATTGTATATTTATTATGTTTAAATAAATACATTATGCACATTCAGATATTGAAAAACAAATAGTCTCAATCATTCAGTATTCAGACCTAGAGACAACATCTTAATCATTCAGATGTGCATTCAGATTCAGACGTCTTAATCTTAATGAAAACAAATGAGGCCTTATTCTCTACAGTTAGACTCTTCATGTATTCCTTAGGCCATTTAAACTCAATATTTTCTAAGATAGCTATGAAACTCCTTAGAAGTGTTGGTCTAACAGCTTCTTTTATACTCTTTTTACCTCTATTCTGCACTACCTGAATTAGCACTAAAATCTAACAATCAAATTATCTAAATTAATAATAGAGCAAAAGAAAGCAAGAAATAATTAAATAAGTTAACGACAGAAATTCAATATTATCTACAAACCAATTAGAGAAAGACTAATATTTCACATTGACTTTTAACATAAAACACATTGAAAGTATGAGTATATAAAAACTTCCACTCTGATAGCAAAATTATTTTCATTGGTGAAACTACTTTCTAGCCTATAGTTGCTAAATTTTGAATTCATTTCCACTCCATTCACATTCTGTAACGCTTACTCCTGTAACATGTGCATATCATTCTCCTCTCTTTCCTTATTCTTTAACTCTACACTCATTCCTTTAATGATCCTACACTTATCTCATTTTGTCAAGGATTTTTCCTTGCATTTTAGCTTCATATTAGTCCACTTCATTCTCTTATTCATGCATGTCCACATAATTGCTCCTGTTAGCAAACCATTTTGACAGGCTTTTAAAAAGACTAAAAACATATACATGTACAAATTTAGCGAGCGATTGTGCGGCAGTGTAGATACACCACTTTACAGCATAACAACATTAGAAACTTGAAAAGTTGTTCATCAACCTTACCAGTGTAGAATTCAAGAACCCACCAACTGTTTATGATCTGGAAAACCATACTCAACGTCATTCTCAAGCATTTTTCCATAATGGCTCTTTATATCAGTCGGCCCCATTGCAGTATACACAATTCTCTTTGTAGGACTCACACTCCTTAGAATGCCTCAGAATCCAGCTACTTACTATTTTCATTCCCATTCACAGCCTCATTCTCTATAACACTACTTCCATCACTCTTGAATTTGACCATAATATTTACACCATCAACCTCAACTTTCTGCACCCGATTACTATTCATAATTTATTTACCTTACTCAAAACTTACTGTGCAAAACACTTACAAACGTTGTCGGAGCTCTAGGATTTGACCCCGGTCATGGTAAATCGGTCGACGCAATCTCGTAACAAACATCACAATCCGCAATGGCAATAAAAAATCGTAATTTCTTAATCCGATTCTAGAATACTATAGCGATGTAAGTAAAATGATTGAATGAGAGTAAAAAATACATGCATGAACAAATCAGACAAAAAATTGATATGCATGTAGAAAATCCAACAAAAAAATAACCAAAGAACAGAAAAATCAATATATACCCATTAACATTCCACTAGCAACCGTGGGACGCATTAGACAAAGAAAGACCAAAGGAATACTCACAAGACTTGAAAAAACAAAAGCACATACCAAAGATGACTTGGAACCCAAATGTATGAATTTGAACAAAATCAACTGAAAGACAAAGAGGAGCAAAGGAGGGAAGAGAATTAATGACAACTTCGATGAGTGATAGTGGTAAAATCAGATTATTAGGCTGTGAACATATATGGGTCCATTTTGAAATTAATTTTAACTGTAATTTAACTGGTAGTGTTGTAGTTCTTACCATATGTAAAATTCCTTTTCTTACTTAGGCCATTCTAATATTATCAATTTAGAACACCACCCAAAAGTATTAAACCCCCCCCCCCACCCCCCCACCCAAATAACAGAATTGCAGTCATGACCAATTCATTAAAAAAAATAGATCAACTTTTGAACTAAATAATTACGTGAAGAGTAAATGGAATTAAATCCTTCTCTTCTGTTTTTTTCGAAATCAAATCTTCAGCATGAAATCTTAAAGAATGAAATTACCATCATATGTCACAAAAGAAGTCCAAAATAAATGCAATTACTACCATTATCTGTTGCTTTGCAGCGATCGCTCGCAAATTAGACCCACAAATGCCATTGAATTGCAACACTGTGAAGTAGAATCCAGAAGAAGCCCACAAGGTGGAACAAAACAATGAAGAAAATATAGAAAAAGGTATGGCAAAATAAATGGATAAAGGAACATACCTACAGCTAGAACACAAAGATCCTTAAGAGAGCAAGAACAGAAACCGGGAGAAATCCTTTGGAAATTCAAAGAAAGGAAAAAGCTAATCCACCTGTAGGGAAATCTCCAATTCACACGTAAAGGTGTGCTTAAACAATTGAAAGACACGTCAATAAAACAAAAAAACACCCAATCAAATAAGCCTAAGAATACAGTACAACCCCTATTACGTTTGTAAAGTTAGCGAATGCGGTGTTCGTACCCCCTACTATAATATAATATAATATAATATAATATATAGTAATAGTAATATATCCTCATGTGGTCATGCATATGTAACTCAGTTCTTGAATTTGCACGTGAGTTTTTTTTTCCCCTCTTTTTTTCCTCTTTTTTTAAAGAAAATTGAAGTTGGGTCCAATATAGAAGAGAGCCTTGGACTTTTGTAACCCCAAAAAAAAAAAAAAAAAAAATGGCAAAACCAAACTAACCCATTAAAAAAAAAAAAGAATCAAACTAAACCACACACATATTAAATGCGTGAAAGGGCCAAAGTGTACATTTATATTTTGGCCCTTTCACGCACAGAATCTGTGCGTGAAACCCTTCCCTAAAAACCCCCGACCCACCACATGCATTCTCTTCTCTTTCATTTCCTCCATCTTCACCCTTTCAACACACTTTTGCATGTTTCAAAACACATCTCCAAAGTTTTAAACTTCAACGTTTGCTATACAACCCGATATTTGCGAATGCGTTATTCGTAAACTAAACATCAAAGACCCAAGATGTCCGGTCGCCGTTTTTGGCGTTATAAAGTGCCCGAAGTAAGTATTTTTACATTTTTTTATTTTTTTTTTCACGTTATCCATATATTTTACTTTAAAAACCGATTTTTCTTGTAATGTTCTCAGGATATGAGTGGTTGCAAATACTTTCGGTGGGAAGATAGCATTCGGGTGGATAAAACGGTGGCGGAAAAAAAATTTAAAAAAA
>NC_081351.1:39195441-39326938 GCF_029784015.1 Lycium ferocissimum | reverse complement strand
TTTCAAATACTATTTATAATATTCATGTATTCACTCATTTTACTATATGTGTGTTTATGTCAGACCAGGATTTATGAGAGTTAATATTCATATATTCATGTCAGTTCAATATTCATGTTAGCCACGTTCATGTTTCAGTTACCCTGTTATGTCATGTCACGTGTATTATGATGCCCTGTGAGGTTTGTGTTGTGCTCTGATTAGCTAACAGGTGTTTGAGGAATGTTGGGTAGCCCTATCTACAAAGGAAACTCTATCGAAATTTCTATATAATTCCAGAGTTAGTCCTACTCCTAGCCACGACCATCATTCGAGGACAAATGATCCATGACTCATGATTCACGTTCATGTATTCACTATTTATGTCTTATGTCCCCATGTTCATGTTTTCATGTAATAATGTCATTTCGCATACCCATGTTCTATGTCATGTCTCTTCACGCTCATCCATTCATGCTATGTCCCTAAGTTCTTGAGTTAATCGCATTCCTAACCATGACCCATCATTCGAGGACGAATGATCCCAAGGGGGAGATATTGTAACACCTAGTACCTTCGGGCAAAGGTATGACCCTTATGACGAGAACATAATGGAACCAAGATGAGGAGTATAGGAAGTGTTTCAAAAACCAAGTAAGTCATAAGAAGAGTCCTTGGGCAAAGTAAAGTCGAAAGCTACCCTACAGAGCTTGTTTTCAAGTCAGTTTGCATAAGGTCTCACTTAAAGTGGAAATATCAAAACATATATTAGCAATTTTGTAAACCTTCCTTAATGAAAGTTGTAACCCTTTGAAATAAATTTCTAGCGGTATATTATGGAGTCAAAACAGACTTCTGTACAAAAAATTATATATATTTTACTAAACAGTATTTTGCCGACTCCGGCAGAATTTATGGTCCTTAAAATGGGCCGTAAAATGGTTTACGGGGCGTAAAATAGGGCTGTAAAATTGGCCAAAAGATCCGGTACACTGTTATGGATTCACGGTAGGATTTATGGTCAGTAAATCTGATTTACGGGACGTAAAATGGGCCTAAAGTGAGCGTAAAACAGGCCCGACAACAACTTTAAACTTCATTTTTTGGCTTTTTCACTTCATTCTTCACATCCTCAAGCCTTAGAATGACCGTTCTCTCTTCTCCTTATCCCCATACATCAATGTAAGTCGCTCCTTTGTATTTATAAGTGAATTTTAATAATTATACATGAATTCTAAGTGAAATCATACCTTACCAATCTAGGGTTCTCAAGAAAACCCTTCTCAAAGGTTCAAGTGAAGGTTTTTGGGATTCTTCTTCAAAGTTTGATTCTTCTTCAAGTGTTTGGAGCGATTAAGGTATGTAGGGTTTCTGTCCACGTATGGGAACATCATTGTTCTTCCCTGCTCTACGTTCATCCATGAAAATACGCATGAAAATAGCCAAATGAGCCCCTAACGTTTGGCTGAAATCCCAACTGAACACTCAACCTTTGCGGGTGTCCTATTACCCTCCTGGACTAATTTAAAATAGAATATTTACCCCCTTAAAAAGTCACACCCACATATGTGGTTGCTGGTGAAGTGCACGCGCTTGACATCTGGAAATTTCAATTAATTTTTTTTTTTTTGAATCTATTATTCAGTTTTTAAATTTCTTTTTCTTTTTCTTTCCTTCTTCTTCCTCCATTAAAAATCTCTTTCTTCTCCAACACCCCCAAAGCCATGGGTGAGAACCTTTCCTCCATTAACACACACACACATTCAATATCATCTTCAATCATACAGTCTTTTTTCAGAATTCAACCTGTGTTCATACAACTCTATTTGGGTTCAAGAAATTTTTCAATTTTCAAGCCAAGCTTTGAAGCTTTCTTTAATGGCTTCCCATGGTGATATAATGGCTTTCCACAAATTTTGACTTCCAGGAGTTCTCCAAGTTTACAAACAATAAAAAGAGTGGAGATTTTTTATTTCAAAATTCAAATAGTGAAACTTTTTTTTTTTTTTTTTGGATTTTCAGATTTTTTCGATTTTTTTTTTTTAAAATTTGATTTGGGAAATCTGGAAAGAAAAATCCCCAATCAAGGGGAAAAGCTTGAGTCTTAGAAACTCTTTCCATACTTATTTATAAAATTTGGATTATCTTTTACTAAACATTTTGGTAGAAGGAATTGTTGAGGGTTAGTGAAGATGGGGGTTGATGGTGCCGTTGTGGTGGTGGGGGGTGTTGTACTTCGCCGGAGTTGGGTTCCTTTGTTGGTCGGGGAAAAAATAAGATGAGAGAGGCTCCTCGCCGGAAAGGGGCTTGGGGGTGAAGCCCCGTAGGGCTATGAGTTCGCGGTGGTGATGGAGAAAAGGAGGGAGAGAGAGAGAAGAGGAGGAGAAAAGGGGTAGCGGCGGGGAGTTTGGATGGTTTTGCTGGAGCTCCGCGGTGGAGGGTCGGCGGCGGTAGCTATGAAAATTTGGAGAAGGAGAATGTTTTAGTGAAAAAGAAAGGAAAAGATTTAAAAAATTCAAAAAGTTAATATTAAATAAAATATACTTATAAAAATAAAAATTTAATAATTCATTTTTGCCTCTCACTCTCTTTGACAGAGTGAGATACACTTTCTTTGCCACCTTTTGCCACCTCAGCATTTAGGGAGCAATATATTCAATTTTAAATTAGTCCAGGGGGGTAATAGGACCCCCGCAGAGGTTGAGTGTTCAGTTGGAATTTCGGCCAAACGTTAGGGGCTCCTTTGGCTATTTTCTCAAAATACGAAGTTCCACAAACCCAAGGTTTCCACTTTAATTCATGATGACCCTGAGTTACATGTACCATGACATACCATGTTCGTATTAATAATTCGTTATTGCATTCTTGATATTCCATTTTGGCTATTGGGAATCCATCTGTAATCCATGAACACCCATGCTTTGCATTGCATCGGTTCTTAAATGCAAGATATGAACTATTATGTTTATTTTCATGAAAATCTACATGTTTTTCATGTTTTCAACTTATACTATGTACTTATATTCATGATACATTATACTCACGAATCATGTCTACAAGCCATGTTTACGAATCATGTTTACAAGTCATACTTACAAGTTATGTTATAAAAATTATGGGCTCAGATGCCACCTATATCCATGTTCATGTTTTTGAGAGTAGCATAGGTTTACCGAGAAGGCTCAGACAACCTGAAACTACGTATGTCAACATAGGGTAAGGGTCGATCCACCCAGATTAGGACGACACCTTCAGACAATTGAATTGGATCCTTGCATGTATTACTTATGTCTCATACCCTGGCAAGGTATGGGCTTGTTCTGCTGGTCGGGCTAGGTACCAGACTCCACATACCCACATGGTGATTCCATGTTATCGGTTATACTACGGCTCTACCACAAGATACAGATATATATATATATATATATATACTTAAAAATGATTTTACTCATGTTATAAATTTATTCATGTCAGACGATTCTCATGTTCATGTTCAGCTTACAGTTTTAGTTCTATTATTTCATGTGTCATGTTTATTTCATCCAGTTGCTTTACATACCGATAGAATTCAAATGTTCTGACGTCCCCTTTTATTGCCCGGGGGCCTGCATTTCACGATGCAGGTAGTGATTTATAGGACATCGGATTTGCTCGTTAGGACATTGCTCGTAGCAGCTTTTAGTGAGCCCCATCTCATTCGGGGTTTTGTCATTATTTATATTTCATGTTCATGTTAGTTAGGTAGTCAAGATATGTCGGGGGCCTTGTCCCAGTAAATAGTTTAGCAGTCAGACTCACGTTTAGAGGTTTCATATACTAGTCAGTTATGTCATGTCAGATGTTCAGCTGAGTTAGCCTCGTTGGCTACAGTACTATATTTCCGCATTCATGATATAATAGTATTTTCAGAACTTATGATTATCTAATCCCATTTTTTACTCACACCATGCATGTTTATATTATATTCTGCATCAGTTAATGCCTCATGTTGATTCAAAGAAGTCATGTGATTCGCTCGATCACATGCGGCAAGGCACCGAGTGTCGTGTTACGCCCAGGCCATGGTTCAGGGCGTGACAAAGCGAATGATCCGACTCGATAGGCTGAATTGAGAAAGAAAGATGAACTCAAGACCGACTCACTGGGCCGAGTTGGGAGAGAAGCCCATAGCTTTATGGTAGTAGAGAAAAGATGATCGTGTAAATGGACTTACTAGCTATATGTTAGTAGAGGAAATAATTTGCTTACTACCTTTTCTCCCACGCTTGTATCTCATTATACTACTGATAAAAATATTATTCACTACAAGAGAACATGGAATTTGTTACGATATTTGTAGGTAATCCCTGGCTAATCCGTCGCTAAATAACTACTCGCTAATTATTCTTCCTATAATATGTCGCTAATCCGTAGCTAAATGTGATTAGCATGAAATTTTTGTCCTTTAGCTAGGAATTTTTGTCCGTCGCTAATTGCTATTTTTCTAGTAGTGATTGTGGCACAAGATGGCATTCTCATGTTTGCAGATGCTAGCTTACAAAAGGAGACAAAGATGGCAAGCATTGGAGTCGGATCATATGTTCCCGCCTTTTGGTACCTAAATTCAATTTGGAAGGCCATCACCGTTGTACGTGATCATAAGCTTCGTTTGGAAAGCCACCTGGTAATTGGAATCGCGTAATTATCGTACCTACACATAGTGTAATTACAATTTTGTTTGGACGTAATTACAAAGGTAATTACAAGTATGTCGTGGTTGCACCGGTAATTAATAATTACTTTTAATTTAAAAATAAAATTTAATTATAAAAAATTTAAAATTAATATTTAAAAAATATTGCCTTTATAAATGATATTAAATTAGCATTTAATAACACATTGTTTCTTGAAAATATATTGATTAATAATCATATATTTGTAACTAATATTGTAACAAAATAATTGATATATATTTTTCAAAATTAATATCTAATTTTAATTAATTATAAAACTTAAAAGGGAACGTCATGGATTAGATGTTTGATAAATTAATAAATATAATGCCATGTTTGACACAAAAAATCCAACAATGTAAGTGAAAAATAAACAACATGCAATGTGAAAGCAAATAACTTAAAATTGGAAATATAACCTAAATTCAAAATCCAAAAGAAAAAATTCAACATAATACTGTCAAATTCTCACATTACATAAGTAAGTTCCAACGTAACTTAAGTAAATAATTCAAAAGAAAGGAAAAATATAAGTCTATAACCTCATTCACAGATGAAATTCTACTTTAATAACGACTCGAACCAAGTTTGTTAATGACTCATTCTTTCCAATATTAAGGAAATATTAGAATAATAACAAGGTTATGCTAAATGAATAAAATAAAAAAATAAAAAAAATACGAGCAATTACATGGAACCACAAGAAGTAAAGGTTGGGAATGAGGAGAAAGAAAATGAAAAATAAATAATATAAAAAGAAAAATACATTTTAAAAAATAATAATTCAAAAGTAAAAAATAAAAAGAATTAAAATTATAGAAATAAAAATATTAAAAATATAAAAAACTAAAATAATAGAAATTAAAAATAAATTAAAAATAAAAGTATAAAAAAATAAACAACCAGTAAGTAACCGTATCTTGCCCCCTTGAGATCAAGGTAACACACCCGTCAATTACATAATTTGTCAAACAACAAAGCCAAGTTTTCTTACACCCAATTCTATGTAAGGTTAAATGGATGATCGAATGGGAAAACTTCCAGTTTTTGTAGTTTCAAGAGATCGAGACTAGTGAAGACGATTGTTTTCAAGATGTACATTGCGATATATTCAGATCTTCGAATTGCATCTTTAACTCTTTTGATTGGTAGACTGCTTATCTTTTAACTCTTTTCGCATTGATACAATAAAGTCGTTTATTGTCCAAAAAAAAAAAAAAAGTAAATGGACTTACCAAAATTTGCTCCTAGTAGCAAGAAAAAAAAAAATTGAGCATCCAATTCGAAATCTTAAAAACAATGGGTGGAGTAGTCCAAGATCATTTAATTTCCTTTAAAACCTCTTACACAATTGATGAGAGAGAGTGTTATATTCTCTAAAAAGTATTAGTTATTACTAGAAATGTAAGGTTTCATCAAATGTTATTCATTTAACCCAGATGTGATGATTAGTTACATTTGAAATGATCAAGTTCGATCCTATGAAATAACATCATGCACCCAAAAGTAATAGTAGTAGCACTTTAAGTCTTTTAATTATAACTGCTTCCTAATAGTAATGACATGCGTTATTTTTTATTCTTTGACCGAAAAATAGTCTGACGTCTCGAAATTGCATGCACAAATAAGTGATAACTTATATTCCCTACATACAAACTTATACAATCCTACATATTCTTTTGAGAATCTAGCTTTTCTGCACATCTCCTTATACATGCCCTGATGTTGATAACAAAAGAGGTAGGGTCAATACCAATTCGATTCGAACTCGTGGAATTGAAATTAATTTGACAGCAAATTGTGAAATTTTCGTGATCTTTTTTATCTAATATTGAATGGGGAGTTTGCTTTAAAATATTTTCCCTGCACCCACCTCGAATATATGCTTCAACAAAAATCATTACCCGGCTAGATTAGATACCTCTGGTAACATGTTAAAAGAACATTACATAATTCAAGAATTGACAACTTAACCATTCAGTGACTTTGGGTCTGGATGTTCCCGAAATGAGAACTGTGAGGTAAATTCTGCAACAATCATGGAAGTGTAAATTTTATCCTCCATGTATATAATGCTAACGCTAATAAGAATGTCAGAAACCCGTATCCATGTCCATAACAGTTCACTGTACTGCATTAATACTGCTGCTTAATTGTGTGTGTTAGCAAATTGAAATTGCAGAGTTACTATACAGTTCTACGAGCAAAGGTTTTCCTTGTTACTTGTCCGGTGATGTGGAAACTTCTGGCTGAATTAGCCCCCAGCATAGTTACCATAAAGAATAACACTATAGAAGCAATTCATTTTAGAGACCTAGGCCCTCACCATAAAATCTAGTGATTTGAGTTCTTATAGGTGGAAGATTTTAAATTATATACTTTTGACACATGACAATGCAAATTACTTTTACATAAAGTGTGCCATTTAACTGGTTATAACTGGCTAATCAAATTAGCTTGAATATATACTTAAATAGCAGCTTAACTGGTCCCATACAAGATTATTTTGCAAGCCTCCAACATAGAGATTCCAATATGTATTTTGTGTCCAGCTATTTGTATATATTAAGTGTTTTTCTAACCCATTCTCATCGCTTTACTCATGTTCTATGGTGTTTTCTGAGACTTTCATACTAGTTTTGGTTAGGCATATCCAAAGGGTATCTTGATTAATACATTACCCAACAATTGTTGTCTGAATGGAAGACGCATAGGACTTGAAAATTGGCTAAATACAGCACTTAATCAATTATCCATAAAATTGGTTTGCCTCTTGCTCATCTTTGTGCTAAGATTTATTTCATCTAAGTTCGATAAGGATGGCATATAGCGGGGAGTAGGGACCTTAACATTTTTAGCCAGTCGGCTGAATAGTTTTCATCCGCTTAGTCATAATAATATGTAGTCGTCGTGTATATTCAATATATAACAAGTGTGTACAATGTACACGCTAATTATACATATTGTGACGATGCACTGCATACTCACTAAAACTTATAAGAAAAATAAAATGAAAGTTATTTTCTTGTTATGGGCTTTGTTGGGTTGTTGTGTAGCGTGTATATCCCTGTAAAGTGAATGTATTAGTTCTGGTCCAAAACCAAAAACCTCCAACATTGTATCAAGTTTAGGCGTTTGGCCTTTACTATAAGACTATAGTTATACCAATAAGTTTCTATGGAAGAGACTTGTTGGGAAAAGTGTGCATTTGAGGAATATTTAGTTCTCAAAACTCAATATTATAACTATCACATTGGCTAATTCAGTTTAGATTCAATCAGTTCTGCTCATTATATTGAGAGGGGAGAGTTCGAGCTTAGACGCAATGAATTCTATTGAACCACTATGTCTAGTATAAATCCATCACTGCACTTGCAACTTAACTAATATTTTGTTATGCATAACAGCTTTGTTCGAGATGCTTTAATATCCATTATAAGAGATCTATGAAGCAAATTTACTCTCATGTCGAGATGAGCAGATCAATTCTATTTTGTGTATATTAATTAGGTTATAGTTTTGTAAAATATAATTATCAATCACATGGATCTTTATTACTTATATGTCAATTCCTGGAGCCCAATTTCCAATGGGCCCAATGAAGTCTGCTTGGGCTGTCTCCCCGGTTCTGATGCCTTTGCTACTAATGTGCCTGCTTCTTAGGTTCATCTACATTTTTTTGCGCGGATTGCCCTTCTTTTGGGGTGGTCTATAAATTTTGCCCCCCATATTTCGGTGCCTTTAAATTACGCCTCATATTGCTGGTCTTTAATTTTTTGCCCTTCGCGTTAACTCGAGAGTTCACGCAGAAATCATGAGGTTCGAGTTAGCGAACCCCCGTTCAAGCATAAATTAAAAAAAAATTGCAAGGCAAGGTTTGCGGGTCGCGTGTATGCCGGACCCGCATACTCGTTAAGAAATTACCAAATTTATGCCGACCGATACTCATGCCTTATGGGCGGACTTGGCATAAGTATGCGGTCCGCATAACTTTGGCAATTTAACAAGTTTACGCTGCTGGGGGCATACTTTTAATATATATGCAAACTTTTTGCGTTAGACCCGACAAAACTTGTGAAGGAATTACCAAAGTTATCCGACCCGCATACTTATGCCAAGTCTACCCATAAGGCATAATCCTTAAAGTATGCGGTCCAAAACCACAGATAACTTTGGTAATTCCTTCACAAAATGGAACTTTTGAGTTATGCCGGGGGCATAGCGAAATATAAACTCTGCCTTACGAATTTTTTTAAAAATTTTGACTGTGTGGGGGTTCGAACCCTAACCCATGGGTTTTAACCGAAGGGCAAAATTTAAAGATTTTAAATATGAGGGGCAAAATTTAAAGACCACCCCAAAAGAAGGGCAATTCGCGTTTATCTAAACCTTCGTCCATCGGGTTGAGATCCAGTCTAGTACTATACTACTATTTGGTAAAGTATTGTTCAATGGCTAGCTAAGATCGCGCCACATCATCTAAGTAAAATCTGATGGCTCCTATTTATTTGTATTATATAAAATAAAATAGATATTCCATCATAGAAAAGATATAAAATGGAATATGTTGATCACTTTGTAACAAGTAGGCAAACCTAAATTTAAAGCCACCGTGATTCAGAATTTCAAAATATCAAAACATATACTAGATCAGAAACCTTTTCTATGTCCGGTGGCGAAGAGCCACATGCAATGAAGAGGATTCAATTCCTCAATAAACTATATTGCGCAAATAAGTTAAGAATATATATATATATATATATATATATATATATATATATATATATATATATATATATATATATATATATATATATATATATATAATTCTTTTAAACCCTTTTTTAAAATAAAAAAAACCCTTAACACGAGAATTATAGGTTCAAACATCATGTATAGCATTTTTGTACCTTTTTTTTAAAAAAAACCATTCCTAAAAAAATTGGCTCCGGCACTTCCGTCCATCAAGTTTGTTTTCTTATCGACCATTTGTTAGCATAAAACAAATGTAGGCCACTTAGCATGTAACCAGTAACATATAAGTATATATCATGATATACTATGAGTTGTCAAAACCAACAATATAAACTTGATGTTGTGCATCACTGAAACTTGCGTACAGCTAGCAAAGGGGTAAGGTTTAGGAGAGGCTGTTGTTGTTTGGTTTAACAATTAGATATTTTTTCTAAATACCAAATGAGCATTTTTTAAATTGCTCCACATAATTTCAATCTTAAGAGTTTTCCTAGTTCTGAAGAAAGCAAAAACAATTAGATGCACTAAGCTGTTACTAGGTGCAGAGTCCAAGGGACTAGTAAAAGGCCAAAAAGCTTCTTAAAAGCCTAGGTTTAAGAATTAGACATTTTTAAATACAAGATGATCATATTTAGTGGCACCACCTAATTTCAATGGTAAGAGTTTTTCTATTTTAAAAGCCTATCTAGGCGAACATTATTTATTATCATTACACTAGAATAAGTAGAAGTTTTTGATATAATTTGTGAATTTAGTAAATATACAAAAAACATATAACAACAACATACCCAGTTTAATCCCACAGTGTCGGGTCTGGGGAGGGTTAAATGTACGCAGACCTTACCCCCATCATGGTAGGGAGGTTGTTTCAGAAAGACCCTCGGCTCAAAAGAAAACAAGAAAACAAGGGGAGAAAAGTCAGATACCTACAAGCAAATCAAAGCAATGCGAAAATGAGAAAAAACAAGGGCAAAAAAGTCATGATAAAACAGCATGGAGAGACAAGACCCAACACATAAAAGCAAGAAACAAAGGGCAATAAAAAGTAGAGCAAAACTACGCCTACTAGTGCGACAGAGAAGCGAGACTATCTACTAGCCTTCTATCCTAATCCGAGCCCTCCATACCTCCTATCTAAGGTCATGTCCTCGGTAATCTGAAATTGCGCCATGTCCTGCCTAATCACCTCTCCCCAATATTTCTTTGGCCTTCCTCTACCTCTCCTAAAACCGTCCATAGCCAACCTCTCACACCTCCGCACTGGGACATCTATGCCTCTTCTCTTCACATGCCCAAACCATCTCAGTCTCGCTTCCCGCATCTTGTCCTCCACCGATGCCACTCCCACCTTATCTCTGATGTCCTCATTCCTGATCCTATCTCTCCTAGTGTGCCCACACATCCACCGCAGCATTCTCATTTCCGCGACTTTTATCTTCTACACGTGAGAGTTCTTGACTGGCCAACACTCTGCCCCGTACAACAGAGTCGGTCTAACCACCACTTTGTAGAACTTGCCCTTAAATTTAGGTGGCACTTTCTTGTCACACAAAGACTCCAGAAGCGAGCCTCCATTTCAACCATCCTGCACCAATACGATGTGTGACATCATCGTTGGGTGTACAAAGTAAACCGACAAACCGCACCAAACCGATAAACTGAGTCAAGCCGAGAAAAAACCCGACTAGTGGTTTGGTTTGACTTGGTTTGGTGTTGAAAAAAAAACCCGACTATAAATGGTTTGGTTTGGTTTTAACTAAAAAAAGTCAAACCGAACCAAACCAACCCGACATTACATGTATTCAATTTTTAAAATATTTTATGCATAAAAATATTTATTTGTAATGTAATTTATAAATATTTCTTAAATTTTTTGTAGCTTTTTTATCTATTATCATATTATTCAAGCTTGAACTTAGAATTTTGAATGTCAATAAATTTTATATCCTACGGATGTTAGTAACTCAAATAAAGTCCAAACCTAAACCAACTCAACACTAATGCTAACAAAAGAAATTCAATTTACCACTAGGTATGACAATAATGTTGGATATCTATTCTTTAGTTTTGCATAATTGATTTAGATAATGAAAATACATAACTTAAGTTTTTTTTCTTTGTCATGTAATTAATACTTATTTAGCCGTACTTATTTTAGCATGACTTAGTATTTTTAGATTATGGTCATTTTCTTTATGGCTTGTTAATTAGCAATATTTATTTTAACCGATTTTATTAGCTTTTGTTGAATATTTTAATGCAATGTCATCACTCTTCTCACATTTTGTGTTATTTTCTTAAGAAACACCTTAATTATATAGTTGCATCTTACTAGGACTAAAGAAATATTTGAAGTAAAAGTTATATGTTTTGTATCAAGACTTTTCCGGAAAAAAAACCCGGAAAATCCGAGAAAACCGAATAACCCGAGGTTGAAAAACCCGAATTTTATTGGTTTGGTTTGGTGTATAAATTTAAAAACCCGACGCAATTGGTTTGGTTTGGTGTTTAAAAAATTCAAACCAACCCGGTCCATGTACACCCCTAATCATCGTCAATATCCCCATTTCCTCCAAGTACTCTATTTTGGTCCTACTCAACTTGAATCCTTTAGACTCTAACGTTTGTCTCCAATCCTCTAGCTTAGAGTTAACTCCGCTTAGAGTTAACTCCGCTGCGAGTCTCGTCTATCAAGACTATGTCATCCGCGAACAACATACACCATGGCACCTATACGAAAAACATATAGAAAAAGAAAAATCATAAGAAAAGCTCAGATGTTATTTGTATATAAGGTGCGTGGTAAGGTTGCCCTAGTCATAATAATGACAGAAAATACTAGTAGTAATAATCAAAGTCACTTGGGCCCTTTTGAAAATCTAGAGAAACATCAGATTCCCCGTTCCATAAAATTATATGTCAACTTCCCATAGTCATCATTTTTCCGCACAGTCATATCTTTGAAGAAGATGGATGATACTAGAGTACTGTTTTTTTAACAGAAAGAAAGGCTACCAATTAATTAGCGGCTACCAATTAATTAGCATCATCAAGCTTTTATTTTATTTTATTTTATTTTCTACTATTTGTTTATGCTTTTTGTCACAATAAAAGTCTGAACAGTAAGTTTGAAAACTGAACACTGCTATGGTCAACAATTTCTCCTCTTTAAATAGGGAAATATAAATGATTGTTATTGCATTTGCCTTCTCTTTCCACATGCTACCATTAAAGTTTTCAAAGCCAATTGAGGAGAAATTTTGGCCTGGCTTTCACTTATAAAAGTTAGTAGTATAAAAAATCTTTCTGATGGGGTTATAACATTTGGCCCCTCCAAGTCTTGATTGCAGTTGCTCCTCCATTTTTGATGAAATTGCACAAGTTGCTCTTCAAATGGGCTGGTATTTAATTTTTTCCCTTTAAATTGATTGGTCTTTAATATTTACTTTTTATCAATCGAACTTATGCCTAATAGGGCACGAAAATATAAATTTATGTCCCGCGATTTTTATTTTTTTTGTTTGTTATGTGGGGCAAAAATTAAAGACCAATACAAAATAGGGACAAAAGTGCAAATGACCCTCCTTTTTTCCCTCTGCCCTTCGGATTTCATTTTTTGAAATGGCACAGGAAAATACATCAAGGACTTAAAAAAAATTCAAAATCTCATCATCTACGAAATTAATTTAGAATCTAGATGTAACAATACACATAAACAATCGCATCTCTATCACCAAATTCTAATGTTTTAGTCAAATACTTGATGAAAAGTGAAAAAAAGAAGATATTCACGTAGTGCTTATGGACAAACATCATGAGGCACATAAAGCGTGTACATAGCAAAATCACTATCGAGACATTAATCCCATTGGACATAAGTTCGATATGGTTACCTCAGTTGTCAACAATTTGTCTCATCCAAAAACAATTCTTAGCTTCGTTTCTCAAAATATTGCTTTTGTAAGCACCATATGTGGAACAAATAACTTGGCAATACAATTCCATGTAGAAACATAACCTAGGAAAATAGATATAATGTCCTGCGTGCTAAACAAATCTCAGACGTTTACGGAGTAGAATATTGCGTTTAAAACTAATTGAGACATGATTCGAAAGTCATTTAGTGAAAATTGGGACTAGTTGAGATTTGTCTGATGATTTTTAAATGTGCTTTTGAGCCATGATTAATTCTTTTGAGCATTATATACCACCACAAGTCAGATTATATGGAAGTGGTACTTTTAAATTACATTTGTGCTTATCTATAGTATATTGCTACAGTAAATATCAGAATATGTTTAAATTTTCATGTTTTAGAATGCATGATTTTATAAAGATTAACATGTCCTCAAAGTATTATGGATATGGTTATTACTTGTTAGGTTAGTGGATTATAGATGTTGAAATGCTCTTGAGGCTTACAGTTGGTCGTTAAGAAGTGCAGTAATTAAGACTAATGGTTCAGTGAGTCCCCATCCTCGTTATGTGGATCATTTAGTTATATGAGACATTTTATGTGACGTTAAGATCATTCTGGTAGTGCGTCGTGAAATTCTTGAATCGATATTAGTTAGTAGAGGTTTCTCTATGTTATGAGATGTTTTGTTTTAAGATCCCATTTAATTTGTTGTTTCTATTGACACAGAATTCAATAATAATAATAATAATAATAATAACAATAATAATAATAATAATAATAATAATAATATTGAATAAGTTGCCATACATTCATAAGTAAACTATGCAAATAACGGCTTAAGCATTTCAGGTATCGATTATAATCCACAGTTTTGAATTGTGGCAAGAACAATATTTACTAAAAAGATATGTAATGAAGTGATATAATGGATTCGCGTAAAGGCTTAAGCATTTTAGGTATCGATTATAATCCACAGTTTTGAGTTGTGGCAAGAACAATATTTACCAAAAAGATATATAATGAAATATTCACTTCTGAAAATAATAAAAAAAATAGCGACGAATAATTTTGTAGCTAAATAGCAAAATTTGTCGCAAATCTTATTTAGCGATGAATTATAAAAATAAAACAAATGTTAGCTACAATCAATTCACTTTTTTTTTTTTTAAGAGATAAACTGATAATCAATAACCGCATACAAGAAGGCCAATTGAAATTGAATAGGTGTACAAGAACAAGCACAAATTAATTGGAGAAGCACGTGAATTTAAGGCAAGACTAGTAATTGAATGATATTTGTAGCATAAAAAATATGATGATGGTATTTTGAAGAGGTTTAACATGGAGAAAGCCAAATAATTTTGGCCTTTGTTGAAGAGAAATTAAAGTTGATTAAAAATGACACTCGCAATTTCGTTGATGCAACATAGTTTAGATAATTGGTGGAGAATATAAGGTATTTGACTTCCACAAGACATGATATTGTTCTTGACATGTTCAAATTTGAAGATCTTGATTTTGAGAGAGACTATGTTGAAATTAAACCAAGATTAATAATCTAAAATTGTCTAGGATTAATTAGTACTTGCTAGTTTCTTCAATTCATGTATAGTTAGGTTTTATAGTCAAAGTCATATATAAATATTAGGTTTTCTAGTTCCTAGTCATATTTGATCTAGTATTACTCCATTATACAGGGGTGTTGCTACATATTTTTCTAGGTTGAGACATAGCTCAAATATAGTGAAATTTATGGGCATATGAGTTATTGACCAAAACCTCCTTCCCTTCCCTTTCTCTCTTGTTTGATAAATTTCTTCAATATAATCATTGCCGAATCGTTTTCTTGTGTCAAAAAATTGTCTTTAGATATTTTTGTTTCCTTCATATAAGTTTAAATAAATATTATTGTAAAAAAAAAAAAAAAAAAACTTTATAATGGTGCAAGCTGAAATCTTCGTAAGTACAAGTGTGAGAAAAGGCTCAAAATAGTTCTTCATTTTTGGCTTAGCTAAACTCAAACTTATCCGTGTTCTTTCACACGAAGCATTAATAGTCCTCCATATTTGTAGTTTATTCCTTTTAGTCTTCCTCAAACTTTCTTCTATTTTTGAACGTTAGTTTCCGCCACAATTTTGTGTATGTAATGTTCAGTTATCTTTCTCTTTGTTGAGTAGAATAAATACTCCACGTGAGGAAATGTGAGAAGTTAAAAGTTTTGTTTAGTCCAAACATCACGTTTTAAACGAATAACTTGCCTTGTGTTTTAGACTTTTCTTTTCATATTACGGGTATTGCTTGAAAATACTACGTGAAACTCACGCGTTTACGGTAAAGAACAAATTGCAAATCTCAATGCACGACGAATGTATAAAGGTGACGTAAGCAGACAAATTTGAGTCCAAAACTCAAGGCAAGTTATTCGTTTAAAAAGTGATGTGTGAACTAAACAAAACTTTTAACTTCTCACATTTCCTCACGTGGAGCATTTATTCTACTCAACAAAGAGAGAGCAGTCCAAAACTCAAGGCAAGTTATTCGTTTAAAAAGTGATGTTTGAACTAAGCAGAACTTTTAACTTTTCACATTTCCTCACGTGACGTAAACAGACAAATTTGAGTCGAACACTTCGGAATGAAGCACACTGAACGAACTCCTAACAGCCCGTAGTTTTAACTAAATATATAAGTGGTGGCGGTACTAGTTTGGTTTAACAAAGAAAAGCCAATGAGTAACTTTTCTATTTATTTTGTCCCATCTGATTAAGAATTCGTTTTAGCAGAAGGTATCAGTTTGGGGATTGCAGGGAAGAAAAAGTGAAAAGAAAATAGAAATTCAAAGTTGTCACGCTAATTCAAGTAGTTTACAACCCGAATTCTTATTATTTCCCATATGAAGAAAATAGATTTATGATATGTTTCCTATTTTTAAATTCTATATCAATTCATTGTGGACAAATGACGTTGCAAGGATTTTTCTTTAGAAATGGGAAACAAATATTTTGTATTGTTGCCCTTATCTCAACGTTAAAAGAGAGACAAAAGTTTGGAGGAGGAACAAAAGTGCTCTAATATTGCAAACTTAAAGGACTATTAGTGCACCATATATAAAAAAAAAGGATGAGTTTAGCAAAGATGAAGAAACTGCCTTGTGGTCATTGACATTAACCAACTCCAATTTCAAAAGGAGGAAGTTGAAAAGCCATGATGTGATTTTAGTTTAGTCCACTAGTCATAAATCAAGAAATTCATCCAAAAGACGAAAAGACGAATCAAAAGTCCAAAAACGAGAAATAAAAAGAAGTAAAAAGAAATTCAAATAGCACAAATACAATAATGTCCTTAGAAAACACACAAAAGAATGTGGGACTATACGAAATATATGTGTCTTCTATTTGTGCAATGGAAAATTGACAATTAAAATTGTCCCGTTCCGTAATTGTCCTCAAAACGGAATATTGACTAGATTTGGACTCTCAAATTGAATTGAATAAAAAAAAAAAAAACAAAGAGAGAAACTGTGGACCTACAAATGTTAGGGTCAAGTTCACAATGTCCTGTCACTGTCCCATGATTTATTTTTGGATATTTGATGTAAATTCCCCACATACCAAATATCTTTCTTTTTCTCAACAAAAAAGGTCACTTTCCAACTAAGTAGTAGGAGTAGAACAATTATATATTTGGGGAAAATTCTTGATCTTTTTTAGGCTAAAGTACAAAAGGAAATTTAATTTTTAAAGACGTCTTTGTTGTATTTGAAAAACTCAAAATAGACCACTTAAAACTATTTAATTCTTAACTAGTCTTCAACTAGAATTGACTACTAAGTACCACACGTGCAACTTTATTTTATTTTCGTTTTTTTGTCAAAATTAGTCTTACTTTAGTGTTTAAAAAAATTCACAGTATGCACTTTTTCAGCAACCCACTTTGTATAAAAACAAAAGAGGGAATTGTTTAAGCATTGTGCATTAAGGATATAACATGCATTAAAGAGAAAGTTTGTTTCAAGGAACGAATAAAGATGTCAAAGCAAAAATAGAAAAATTTTAAAAGATAAAGGTGTCACAGGAAAACTTCTCCCTAATGCTCATTTAATGAGTAAATAATTTCAAATACTTTTTGAATAAAAACAATATTATAATCTAATTTTCAATTTGTTTAAGATAATGATTTCTCAATATTACTGCATCCACCATATTTGAATATATGTCTCGAAAAATGATTGTCAATGGATACGCTTTAATTCAAACATGATGAAAATTCTAATTTCTTTATCATGACATATCTATACAACATGTAACAATATGAATATTAAAAAAAAAAAAAAGTTATGTATTTATAGTTATAGAGAAAGAAGTCTTATATGATTACACAAATTTATGCCCGTGTTTAATATTATAAAGTTTCAAATTTTGTTTCTAAATTTCGTGCCTTATTGAATATACCATATAAATTAAAGGAAATAAATTTGTTCTTATAAAGACGAAAATATCACAATTAAATAAATCTTAATTTAAATGCTTTGCTAGTTTATGTATTCTCTATTAACATATGCGAGAAGGTGTTAATGTATAAAAGCTGAATACACCGATAAATTCTTAAATTTGTCATTAAATTTTATCTACATATGACATGTTTCAATCGAGTACCTGAACACATTATAAAGAGTTCCTATTAAACATTTTTTAGCTCATATTTTTGAAAAGTTTATGCTAATGTTCATAAGCACCCATTACCTAAATAAATTAATCACATAAAATATGTCTCTTCCTTTTAGTATATACATCAACACTAATTGCAACATGAATGAAATTCTTACGGCTTATTGTGGTTATGAGTATAATTAAAGAAGACATAGTGTAATTGATTAACTTATCTACGTAATTGACATTTGATAGCACTTGCAAATTTTTTCTTTTTTTCTTTTTTTTTTAGCGGATTGCCCTTCACCTGGGGTGGTCTTTAATTTTCGCCCTTCAAATTGGTGGTCTTTAACTTTTGCCCTTCATCTAATACCCCGAGGTTATGGGTTCGAACCCTAGCTCAGTAAAAAAATAAAAAAAAATCGCAAGGCAGAATTTGCCTGAAGATAGAATTTATTGCAAAAGACAGAATTTACATAAGACAGAATTGCATGGACATAGGGCAGAATTTCTATCTGAAAGACAAAATTTAAAGACCATCATTTTGAGGGGTAAAAAATTAAAGATCACTCCCAATGAAGAACAATCCTGTAAATTGCCCAAACTTTTTAAAAATTTTTGAGCCAAAACTGTTCAATAAAATTACTTTATAATATGTTCATATGTTCAATCTGAATTCGCTCTAACTTGAATATCTAAATAAAATTTAGCGATAAGTAAAAGAGGTAACCTACTTTGGCATGTATAAAAGCAAGGACAAATCTTCATTTTAGATTTTATGTTATCTTTTTTCATAACAATAAAGTGTCAAAAAGGTTGACAGGAGTCAAAGATAGCGCGAAGCCGTTTTGGAGTTTTAAGGTTATACGGGCAGACGGGCAAAGCACCGTTCGGTCAGCTTAACTTAAACACGTAACACGCCTAAAAAGAGAAGATAATGATTTCTCTCTCACACTTTTTTTCTCTCTCTGCACATACAACAACTCAGTATAGAGAGAGAGTGAGAAAAAAAAACAAAAAAAAGCAGTACAACAAATGTGAAAAGTTTGCAAACAGATAAAAAAGGGGTTCATTAGAACAAGTATAGAAGAACTATAAACTGAACTGAGAAACACAAAAAAAAGGGTGTTCAGTGGTTACAAAATCTTGAAAAAAAAAAGTTTAAAAATTTGATCTTTTTTTTTGGTGAGATTGATTCTTGGGTTTTGAGGTTTGTGGGTGTGTTTTTCTTGGTGGTTTGAAGATGGTATTGTTGTATGGTAATGAGGGGTAGGGTTTTCTTGATTTTTTGGGTAAATGCTGGCTTATTTGAGTTTGCTTTACTTGGATCTACGAGATTTTTTTAGTGAGGTGGCTGTTTGATTTGTAAACATAACATATAGACAGATAAATATATGATGAAAAAAGTGATGGAGAAGGATTCTTTGGTGTCAGTGATGGTGTGGTTGATCTTGGTTGTACATCCTATTAAGCTCATTTGTGCTAATATGGAAGGTTTGTGCTTCTTCTTGACTGGGGCCCCATCATCCCTTTTTTAGTTAATTTTTAGGTCTATCTTTGTTGTTCTATTTTGTGATATGAATTCCAAATGTTGAATTTTTTGATGGTTAAAAATCAATATTTGCTTTTAAGTGAAATGAAGATATGAAAGATTGGATTTTTAATTTGACTTATGTGTGAGTTGTTGAATTATCCCAAAGAGGTAAGCAAGATGGGCAATGAGCCTCCTACAGTTCAGTTTCAATGTCAGTTATATGTGAAAGTTTTTGGTTATCATTGCCATTCAACCTTATTGCAATATATTTCCAGTACAAGCTTGAATAATTTCATGTGATTTAACTTGCTTGTTGCCAAAATGTTGATAAACTGCTTTGTTCAGTCGATAGATGGATTAAATATTTTCTAGTTTTGACTAAATGGATACACGAACAGGTGATGCGTTGCACAATCTACGGACGAATTTACAAGATCCTAACAATGTGTTACAGAGCTGGGATCCTACCCTTGTTAATCCTTGCACATGGTTTCATGTTACTTGCAACAATGACAACAGTGTTATAAGAGTGTAAGAATCTCTTGTCTGCTTTACCTCCGTGTTTTTAATGGATTTGCAATTTCACTTATCTTGTGGTGGTGAGCGAATCAAATTGCAGTTTGTGGTTCCATAACACTTATTATATATTCAACCTTTCCAGTGATTTAGGAAATGCAGCTTTATCTGGTCAGTTAGTCCCACAGATTGGTCTTTTGAAGAATTTGCAGTACTTGTAAGTCTTACTTTATGAATTATGTTTTGCTATTTTAATGTTATTTTTACAAATTTAGACGTGGCAAATGGGCATTAGGTGTATCGGTTTCTCCAGATGTCGAAGATTTTGCGTCTAGAATTTGCTGCATGGGAATACGTCCATTAAATGTCACGTGGTGTTGTTGTTGATGGCATAGTTGTTAACGTGTTCCCTTGACAACAAAGATTATCCCCCTTTGTTCTGTAATGTTGCTCACTTGGTAATCAATAAAATTTCCTTTAATTGCACAAAAAAGAAATACAAAGATTAAAATGTGTACATCATAAACAATGATTTCAATGTGCATATTTCACAATTACATACTAGTGAATTGGGAAACGTGGATACTTGAATGAGACTAGCAATGAATTAACTTATGTGGCAAAGTGGTGTCTGTAATTACTTGTGAAAATATTGTAGTTGAACTTAAAATTCTGTTATACACTCACCTATCAAAAGATAAGAAGCCGTTAATTTTTTTATCAACTCTTAAACAAAGTTGCGGTCTTAATATCACTATTAATGCGAATACCCTAAGCACTCTTAATTTTTGGAAAGACAAACTTCAACTCATATCAAATCCTTTATTCCCATTTTCCTTTTCCCCAGGTAGCTTCTAATCGTGATTTAGGATGATGGAATAGGATAAGGCCAACAAGAGACAACAAGCCCATTGGAAAAGTAAAGCAAAACCTAGACTTAGAAAGAGGAAAAATGGCTTGAGGGTTGGTTGATATCTTGGAGTGAAAGAGCTGAAGTTTTCTGGTCATACAATAGATGCTAATGCGGCTTTCGCCAAGAGTTTGAATCAATGTTTTGATTAAGCATAGATTTTTCTATATAGGTATTAAACTTAGTTTGAAGGTTGATAATATGGATGTTACCTTTATCAAAAAAAAAAGGTTGATAATATGGACATTTATTGTGAGCTCAAGGCATATTAGTTTTTGTACTCTTAAATTGTCAACGTGCCAATGTCATATTATGAGGATGTTTGGATTGGCCTTTTTAAGTAGCTTATAAGCTAAAAGCCATAAGTTGGGGTACCCAACTTTTAGCTTTTAGCTTATTTTTGTACCTTTTTGGCTTAAAAGTAAGTGCTAAAAAGCACTTTTTAAATTTCCCAAACACCACAAAGCACTTTCTAAATTTTGGCCAAAAAGCACTTAAAAAAGCCAATCAAAACACCCCTATGTGTCAAACTGTTTCTCAGAGTTCCTATTGTAACCTGTGCTCTTTTGAAGATGCAACTCTATGGAAGTTCATAGAGATGGTAAGTGCATGTGCTCCGGGTGAAGCTGCGCATTATGTGATGTATACCGATTACCGATGCATCAGACAACGTGTTAATGATGGGTATTACTAATGATTGCTCCATCCTCATAATCATATGTTCCCTTTGGAAGCCTAGATTTGCATGAGGCTCGTTCAGTGGCGGATCCAGAATTTTAAAGTCGTGGGTGCTTTACTGCCTATGATGATAGGCAATAGTTGTTTAAAAAAATGGATAAAACAGCGAATATTTCCATTTGGGTTAGGGAAAGTGAAGGGAGGCTCAAAATTTGAGCAAAACATTTTACTCTCTTTTTCTCCTTTTTTGTCACAATGATTTAGATTTTTTTTTTTTTGGATAAAGTGATGAATGGTAAAAGTGAATGAAAGTTAGCTAGTAGTAATAATAAAAGCAAATCTGCAGTGGGAACAAAACCAAAGTCAGCGAGATAAAAAGAGGTGCGAGTAACACACCTTAAAGAGGATGAATGAGAAAATTTTCAAAAAAGTGCTTCAAGCAAGTATCGACCTCTGAACCTCACACACGTAAAACCTTAAACTTCCGCCTTCAAACCAAAGCACCCACCAATCACTTTTGTTTAATGGGTGCTATCCAGTTTATATAATCATTTCCTCAAAGTTTTCTAGGTGATATACACGGTCCGAGGTGAGGTTAGTCGAGCACCCGTCGCACCCTACATGTGTTCACCCCTGAGTACGTGTAACTAAGTATTTTCCAAGTGTATGAAAGTGACAATCACATCAAGATGTAACAATAAAAAAGAAATCATATCAAATGCTGATAGAATTTAATGACATTTAATGACCGCTAGGCATACACTGTTTAGATGACGTTTCAAGTTAATATAATGACAAACATTAAATTTTATTGATAAGGTATAAAGATTGTATAAAACGTTTGACGAGCTGATCATATGCTGCCTCCATGACATATCCTCGGTAAATAGTTATAATTTTTAGCTTGGATCTGCTGGGCCTTTCTCATTTGTTGACTTTTAAGTTTTAACTGTGGCTTGATACCAATTTGATGAATGTGAAGATTCTTCAGTATCTTGTTGTCCCATTAACCTATGCTGTCATTGGTATGATATGTGGAATTGACTCATTCTCTGGTATGCTTGTCACAGGGAGCTTTACAGTAATAATATAAGTGGTGTAATACCGAGTGATCTTGGAAATTTGACTAATCTGGTCAGCTTGGATCTCTACTTGAATGGCTTCACTGGTCCCATCCCAGATTCCTTGGGCAAGCTGTCGAAATTGAGATTCCTGTATGTATTCTTATCCTATTGTTGGATTTCTGAGAATATTGTGATGCCAAATGTCTATTTATTGAATCAACTATCCAGCCTCAAGATGGATGACCTACTCTTGCCGGCACGTTGAGGAAGGCAAGGAAGAATTCATACCAATAAAAAAAAAGAAGAAGGAAGAATTCTTTCTAGGTTTCTCATAAGATGACCTCCATATATATTAGGTTCTTCACACTAAGTTTTGTTGGTAGAAGGTATTTGAGGACTTTTTGGGCCTGATGTCATTCATTAAACAGATCTTACATGTAGGTCTTTTTATTTTCTCCCTTTGTTCCTGTCCTTATCTAAAGGAAAAGAAATCTAGAAGCCTATGCTTTATCTGATATTTGAGGTTTATATGGGCCTGATATTATAAATTAAGCAGCGTTTAGTTATTGGTGTTTTATTTTCTCCCGCTTTTTGTGATCCTTTTCTAAAAGACAAAAGAAGTTTACAAGTCTTTGCTTCATCTTGCATCTTTCATCGCTGAAGTTTCTCTTGCTCAATGCTCCATAAACTTCTTTCTTTTGGCTGGACTGCCTAAGAAGTATTCCAAATTGGATTTATTATGCAGACTCAGAGTTTGTTTGGACGGGCTTATGGCTTATGACTTATAAGCCAAGTCTCTGTTTGTCAGGGGGGAAATGTTTTTGAGGCTTTTTATTATGGTCTGAACTGATAACTTCATTTCCAGCTCAAGTACCGGTTCTGGCTTGAAGTTCTATAATGTTCTATATCCACATATAAATATTATATTAAGATGATTCAGTTATCACCCTTTACGTCTACTTTATTCTACACTTATTTTGCTTAAAGCAAAAATGAAGCTCATTTCTGTACACCTTTGTGATCTTTTTGCAAGGATAGTCGGCTCAACAACAATAGCTTGTCTGGTTCCATACCGATGTCACTGACTAATATCTCATCTCTACAAGTGTTGTAAGTACACTAGTTCTTTTATGGCATTATTTAGATCATTCTCTCTATCTTCCACCTCTTTTCATTCATCTCCTTTCAATACAGATCGCTCGAGGCCCCAAAGTGGATATTTAGACACCTAGAGTAGTCTCTGTTCCCTAGTTTTCTTTTGGTGCACACAGAAATTTCCTTGTTGTATAGACAATTAGGTGGAGTTTGTAGAGAATCATATCGTTTTGTAAATTCTTTACTGTTTTTGGTATATCTCTTGTATACAGCCGTTGTGGCAATGTTTACGAATGAAAATACACTTACTTGATCAAAAAAAAAAAAAGTACAAAAATCCCACGATTATTATGTTTAATCAATAATAGTAAGTAAATAATTACCATCTTGATAAGGTACCAATTAATCCTTATCATAGAAATCTATTAGTAATTATCTTATACAAGATCAATTTCTTTTACATGAACAAAACGTGAACACATGAGATAAAGATAGACACGTTAGAATAATTGGCCGTGCCATTTGATACTAGGCTAAATTCGGATAGTAATATTCAATGTCATACTGTTGGGATACTAAAAAATATCATATACAAAATAGAGGGACTAAAGCTGTAATTTTTCAGTAATTACTTACACGGAGAATTTAAAACGTGTCTTGATCAATTCTTTTCCAAATAGAAACAGGAAAATTGCCTTATCTCATGCTCAATTCTTGTCTCATCTGTCTGTAGGGATCTGTCAAACAACCGTCTCGCAGGTGCTGTTCCAGATAATGGTTCTTTTTCTCTATTCACACCTATCAGGTATATTTCATATAAGGTGGTTCACCATCCAACTAGCTGGTTGTTTTAGAATGCTGTCTATTTGCTAACATATTTTGCTTGAATTTACAGTTTTGCGAATAATTTAGATCTTTGCGGGCCTGTAACTGGACACCCTTGCCCGGGATCGCCTCCATTTTCTCCTCCTCCTCCATTTGTTCCACCACCACCAATTTCTGCTCCAGGTGGTTCTCTAAATTAGTATGGATAAATTGTTTTTTTTTTTTGGCTCTTGTTCGACTGTGGTGATTTCAGTTGGTCCATCCATCTTGCCTCTCTTAGTTTTCATAATCCAAGTGAGAATTTGTGCTATAAAAGTACGGACAAAAATGGCCAGAAGAGGAAAAGCCATCTTTGCTAATCAGGCATTTTGGTTAAGTAATTGTTATTGGAAACTGGGATGCAAGACACCACATTTAAAGTCTCTAAACATTCTGGTGTTTGTAGAATTTAAAATCGGCGTTTCGGACATTCTTTCTTTGGTGCCGTTGTAAATTGTTATCTGTGGTAGTTGACGTTGAATATTTGAGGGTCTTACTGCACAACACGCTCTGTGATAAAGTTTTGATCTGTGTGAGGGATGCAAATTTTGTGTGCTTCTGTCTTCAAAACGATGGGGCCAACAAACTGTTGTTGAAACTTGAAAGGGTATGGATAATGTCTGAACGAAATTAATCACATTTATGCCAGACCGTTGAAGATGTTCTTTGCTGGGTAAATACTGTCCTGGAACTTATTTCTGAATGACAGATCCAAATTTTGTGTGTTTTTGAAGTGAATTAGATGATGAAGGGCCAAAATTGTGTGCTAAAAATAGTCTGGATCATAACCCTCAGGATCATGTGCTCCCTTTCAAGGTCTCAAATTAATCAAATTTAGGGCCATCGGACTGGGGAAACCTAGAATTGAGAATAATAATTAATCAAAAAAAAATAGTCTGGATCATGTGAAGGAAATTAATCAAATTTACGTCAGTTGAGAATAATAGCTATTATTGAAGTGATGTTTAAATATTTTGAATGGTACCTGCAGGAGGAAATGGTGCAACTGGAGCAATTGCAGGTGGTGTAGCTGCTGGTGCTGCTCTACTATTTGCTGCTCCTGCCATTTTATTTGCCTGGTGGCGCCGTAGAAAGCCACAAGAATATTTCTTTGATGTACCAGGTTACTCACGATTTCCAACCATAAACTCCCTCGTGTGTCTGTTTTCTCTTATATGTTTTATTTTTTGGCTCCATAATTACTGTCTTTGCTTGAACTTATTGCAGCTGAAGAGGATCCTGAAGTTCACTTAGGTCAACTGAAAAGGTTCTCCCTCCGAGAGCTACAAGTTGCAACCGACAGTTTTAGCAATAAAAACATTCTGGGTCGAGGTGGATTTGGTAAGGTATACAAAGGACGCTTGGCAGATGGATCATTGGTGGCTGTTAAGCGGCTAAAGGAGGAGCGTACTCCTGGAGGGGAGTTGCAATTTCAAACAGAAGTTGAGATGATTAGCATGGCAGTGCATCGGAATCTTCTACGATTACGTGGCTTCTGTATGACACCAACTGAAAGGCTGCTTGTGTACCCCTACATGGCGAATGGAAGTGTTGCATCATGCCTGAGAGGTAATGCCCCTATTCCTGTAAATTGGTAAAAGGCAGGAAATATAATTTATTATTCGTTGTCTTCACGAAATAATTTATTTTTCAGAACGACCACCAAATGAACCGCCACTTGATTGGCCAACGCGGAAACGCATTGCTTTGGGGTCAGCCAGGGGATTATCGTATTTGCATGATCATTGTGACCCTAAGATTATCCACCGTGATGTGAAGGCTGCAAATATATTGCTAGATGAAGAATTTGAGGCTGTTGTTGGAGACTTTGGTTTGGCTAAACTTATGGACTACAAGGATACACATGTTACTACCGCTGTGCGTGGTACAATTGGGCATATAGCTCCGGAATACCTGTCCACAGGGAAGTCTTCAGAAAAGACTGACGTTTTTGGGTATGGGATTATGCTTCTGGAGCTAATCACCGGTCAACGTGCTTTTGATCTTGCTCGGCTTGCAAATGATGACGATGTCATGTTGCTTGACTGGGTACGTTGTCATGCCTGCTTCACATGAACATGATTAATAAGTGTTTCTGCCTTCAGCACTTACCTTTATCTTATTGAGGCTCTTGGTTTTCAGGTGAAAGGACTCCTTAAAGAGAAGAAATTGGAAATGCTGGTTGACCCTGATCTTCAGAACAAATATGTGGAGGCTGAGGTGGAGCAACTAATCCAGGTGGCGTTGCTTTGTACACAAAGCAACCCAATGGATCGGCCCAAGATGTCGGACGTGGTGAGAATGCTTGAAGGTGATGGCTTGGCTGAAAGATGGGATGAGTGGCAGAAGGTAGAAGTTCTGCGGCAGGAAGTGGAACTTGCACCTCATCCTGGTTCTGATTGGATTGTTGACTCAACAGAGAATTTACACGCAGTTGAACTATCGGGTCCAAGGTGATCAAGTAAAGAAAAAAGCAAATCTTTAGGAAACTCTTTACTTTTGTTGACCCTGTGAAAGTTTTTCTTGTGATATTTAATGAAATCTCCAGTTGTAAGCCCCATGAAGTATATCTGTTACGTTGTGCATACGAATTGTACTGACAGGAATTCTTAATCTATTGCCCTGACAAGTTGCACATAGGCGTAGTTGTTAAGTGCTTTAAAATGGTCCAACATAGTATGCTGTCAAGCAGAGTCTTGTTTTCAGTGACATTGGAAATTCAATCAATTTGACCGAGGTTATTTACAAGATTTTGGATTTTACAATCAAAGAATATATGCTTCATGGTTATATGGTTGATGGGGTATTATCTAAGCAATAAATGTAACTGAGTCGAACCTGCACCTAGTTGTGTTGCAGGTGAAAGGACGAATACTTTATAAGATAATGGCAAATATGTCAATCAATAGGCCACTAGCAAAGTTCATTTTACCGACTATTCAGATAACACCGATGCCATGATTTCAGAGTACAAGATCTGCTCAGTGATACATTGATCATTTCCCTTATTATTTTGTACTCCAGAGAAAATTTCTTACAAGCAAATTCTTGAACTGCATACTCTTTAACATACAAGGATCCTTTGAATGTACTACAGACAAAAGGGGTATAGAATAAACAAGAGAATCTCAAACTGACAACCAGCAAACAAACCAGAGCTTGCAAAAGAGTAGAGAAATACACTTCACTTATCATGGCTGGACTTGATATTATCTTTGAACGACTGTGAACGAGAACTGGGATTAGAGCCATTTGTTGCATTAAACAAGTTAGGATATGAATAATATGTTTCATCGTCCAGGGAAGGCAATCTCTGTGGTCGGTGAAGACCGGTCCCCTGACCAGGATGATGAATATGGGATGAGATGGGAGACTCCAAACCTACTGTTGAATCATCGTACGAAGGAATATTCAACACCTGATGCTCCAATGGGCTACCATGTGGGCTCGGGATACCATCAGAGTTTGATAATTGATGTTGGATGTGAGGTTCTTGTTTCTCAGCATAAAATGGGTTCTCACTGGAGCTTACAGGCACCTCTTCGCTCCTTTTCCTGGTAAGCTCACTGATTCTAACATGAGCAAGGCTAGCTGCTGAGCGAGCAGCAGCAGCTGCACGTTCAGCTGATTCAGCCGCAGCTTGGGCAGCAGCCAATACATCTTGCAAATCTACATTAATCTCATCTTTGGTCTTTGTAGTAGAGGGAGGTTGAGTACTTTGGGTTGTGGCACTTTCTGTTGAGGAGAATGGAGATGATTTTGGCGGGGGAACCATGAACGGCAAAAACTGTTTCTCCTCTTCAGGTGCAGATGAAGTGTCACCTGATCCAACATCTTTTGAAACTACCTTCTCTTGCAAAACTTCATCTCGCTCCACATTTTGTTTGTGAGATTTGAACTCACCGTCTTCAGAAGGCTTAGCTATGTAGTCATCATCGAAGTCAGATAGTGCAGAGGCGGGGAAAGGAAGCATTTCAGGGGATGAAACTCCACCGGTGCTAGGTCGTACTGGCTGCTGCTTAGGGACTTCTGGAAAATCGAATGAGTCAAAATCAGCCTCAGATTCAGTTTGTTTATCATAGGCTTGATCTGATGAAAAGTGCTGCACCTCATCAAACCTTTCTTTGGGAAGAGGCACCTTAGCCCCACTAACAAATTGTGTAGGCCCATTCTGCAAAGCAAAGGGAAGAAATCATGACGATTCAAAACAGGACAATATCAAGCCCAGTAGAGACTGAAATATACCAGTAAGTCCTCATGTGACTTCAACAGCTCAGTTTCAGAAGCACTTGGATCCCAATCTAGCTCATGCTCCTCCGCAATTTCCTTTAGCAGCTTCATTTTCACATCAGGAGCAGGAGCTCGAATAGACAGCAGCTCTATCAACTGTCAGAGACCAACCAAAAAAAAGAGAGAAAAATCAGAAACCTAGAAACAAGAAGCAGTTCCCCTTTCTGGTTTAGCTATGGCATAAAGGACAACTAAGGTAACCTGGCGATTGACACCACATTCTGGCATGAGCTCTGTAGCAGCAGCAATGAATTCCTTCCCATATTTACCGGCAAACATCATCTGAACCTGCAGCAGTTCTGGAAGATCTGCACATCTTGGTGCAGCAAAACAAACACTTGAAATAGCTTCTTTCAGATCTATCGGGCATTCCCTGGAAATTATACGAAGTTTGGGGGCTCAGCTCTTATCCAAATATTCAAGTTAAGAAAAATTGTCAACGGAATTCAACTAGAAGTCTAGAATATTAAGAATTGGAAAGAAAACCCCCACATTGCAGGACAGCTCACGTTCAAGAGTATCACTTATTGGTTTCATTTTTACTAACTGCTGGCTAGTTCTCCAAGTATAGCATGAAAGCAGGTCTAGAGAGAACCATTACTATTGTACTTCATGCTTTAAAACAAAACACGAAGATGAAGCCCTCTGGCTCCACCTAGGAACTAGAGATCCACATTTATGGTCTCATGTAGATCGAATTATTTTAAGGTTTCACCTCCCATAAAACAAGCAAGAATAGCTTGTTCATTCTATGCCTTATAATAAAAATAAAAATCTATGCCTCAGATACTTCCCGGTCATATAAGCAAGAAGTTAACCGTAGATTAATCCTTGTTTGGCTAAAATTGACTTCATGTAAAAGAACCAAACATGATCCTGCGGGATACATGCACATACTTTCATTTAATGAACCTACAACCTGGACAACCAAATTAGACTACATTCCAAAGTAGAAAACTTTTTCTTTAGAGTACATGAAGATTAGCAAATTAAAGGACTGCGATTCTTTAATTGGACCAAAGTTGCTCCATGAATAAGTTCACATATACAGTGCAGATAATTCTCCCAAAAAAAAAAAAAAATCAGCTAAGTGAAGTATAGCAGATCCAAAAGTTTGGTGCTGAAGCATATATGGAACTAAATGTTGCATCGGCAGTAGATAGAGAAGGCCAGAGGCAGAGATGGAGAAGAACATTTGATATCCTATACTATTTTTGTTATTATTCAACCTCATTCAACTAAGTCTCCTAGTCTATATCAGGTGTCCAATTTTTTGGCTTATTGCAGCTTGAGTTAAGTTAAATGGATCTATTCTTTTAGAGCAAATCAAACTATAAAGATACACACGACCAGCATAAGTAAGCAAAAAAGCAATATACGTTACTTGTCAAAAAGGAAAAGCAGTTGTGCTATGAAGAAAGATTGTCTGTGGATTAAATGGTTACATGCTTTTTATATCAAGAATCAGGTTGTAGAATCAAATCATCAATGCTTATACCCAAGAATGCAGCCTGGGTAATCAGGAAGATCTTAGGCCTCAGAAGTCTCATTCTAGGACTTCAGTGTATACAAGATGACCTCATAAGCAGATTGACACAGATAAAGTCCGCTGATGGAAGATTTAGTATCAAATGCTTCAGCTTCAATATCCAAGGGTGCCTTGGAAGAGTATGATCATGCAGCCAAGTCTACATCCCAGGTTTAAATTCAATCTTTGGCTTGCAGCTCATGGTAGATTGCCTACCGTGGATAGGCTTCAGAAATTTGGAATTCAGGTCCCTCAAACATGTGTTTTCTGTGGTCTAACTGATGAATTGTTTGGGCATCTGTTCTTTGATTGCATCTATGTGAAAACTATTTGGTCCAGGCTGTTGACATGGCTGGGTCAATCCAAGCCAGTCACTACTTGGTAAGATGAGGTACAGTGGGTGACCAGCTGTGCTAAGAGGAAATCTGGATACTGGGCTATACTTTCTTATGTTTTTGGTATGTTTGTCTACTTGGTATGAAAGGACAGAAACAAGCTCAGATTTCAGGGTGGGAGTACTTCTGCAGACAGAATTGGTAGAGAGATTGCACTCCATATACACATCAGAGGCAACAAGATTCCCAGCTGGCAGCAGCATCTTGCATCATTGAACTCATTTCCTTAGTGTGTAGTTTAGGTTCTGATGTAATAATTTTATGTTTACTAAATGCTAGTTGTGTTTGTGTATAGGCTTTGTCAATAGTAGAGTAGGATTTGGTCAGCAAGTCCTGGTTTGTAAAGAACATTTTGGTTGAATAGAAGGAAACTGTTTACCCAAAAAAAAAAAAAAAAAGTGAGGGAGAAGAAAATAAGCTAAACGGCAATACTACAGGTAGGTCAACCAACATCTGGTAACGGTGTCAAACAGATTATATAACCACGAAAACCAAAAATCAACTGTTCTATGTGCACTTCGCCAAGGCACCATAGGTGCTCATCTAATGCATCATATAGGAACCCTTTTATATTCTTTGTCACTCGCCCCGTATATTCTTTTATCCTAAGATCCAACTAAAAGCATATTCAATTGGTCATCTATAAACTGAAGAACCATCTTAGGATACTGTAATTGTTCACACAATATAGAATCTCAAAAACATTAACACAACAAAGATAATACATTACCTTTGTGCTTCGATAATTGGAAGACGAACAGATATAAGCTCGCAAAACAGCTCAACTATCTCCTGTGCTGCCATCATTTTCTCCTCTCTTATGATATGCTCTACCTAAATAAGCAAACATCATAATCAAGCTCATTACAACCATCTATCAAAATACTTATGACCTTGCAGTATTTACACGCGAAGAACATACAGCCTTGCACAAAGCATGGATTGAGGAATATAAGCAAAATAAGGTTCAGTTTATACCCGAATTCGAGCAGTAGCTTCCTGACCAGTCTCTAGTAACTTAGCTATTTCTTTTCTCATCTGCTTCAGCTGAATCTCCCTACGATTCCTCAGTAGTTTGATACGAGGAATCGTCAATTTCAATAGGGTTTTACTGCAAATAGTAAGATACCATCAGCAAATCACTAAATAACAAAGCTTAGCAACCCAGAAAGCCATGAAATACTACTTCACCATAGAGCTTTCATTCATATAAGAAAGACATCATTGTTCTCCCAATTTTCCTCAAAACAAAGTTGAGCAACCAATCAAAGTACAAGAAAGACATCATTTTTATCTCAAAAAATTGAAAATTCAAGAACCCCATGATCTCAGCCCATACAAAATTGCCACTAGAATTGTTCTCCTAAATTAAATCTGCATAATAAGAAGGGACCCTTAACTAAAAATTACCCAAATCATAAAAATAAGATAGGCAAAGGGGGAAATTGAGGGGTTACCATTTTGCAGCTTTGAAACCTTTGGTGAAGAAAGAATCCATTATGCACTGGGATTCAGATCTTCAATATCTGTCTGCAACAAAATCTTATCAATTATCACTTACCTAAAACCACAAAAAAAAAAAAAAAAATCTATCTAATCAAACTTGGTAGTAGTATATCGAATTAAGTAAAATATGATTCTTTTTTTTTTTTTTCAAAATAAAAAGAGTGAAAGACAAATATGATGAGGAAGTACCAAAGAAAATATGTGTTTGATAGAAAAAGCACAAAAGCTGTATATAAAGTCGAATGGGACGCGGACAAGATTTCAATGTCGACGACAACTGCAGTTTCCTTAAGCTGTAAGCATTATTGGCTTTCAACTTTTAATTAATTTTACTCCAATATTTGGGATTAGGTTGTATATATATTATGAATTTTCCAACTGACTAAAAAACTACCCAAAAAAAAAAAAAAAAAAGAGATGATGAATTTGGGTTGGGTTTTGGTCCACTTGCTGATATTTCCCAACAAATGGGTCCCTAATACCGTATATAAAATCATTTTTTTGCGCGGAGTAATTTAAATTTTGCCTTTTAACAAAAAAAATGGTCCAGTGTGTTCGAACACGCTATATAAAAAAAAAAATTCGCGTTAAATTTATTTATAACAAGATACACTTGTTAAGGAATTACACATTTTATCGGGGCGTCATTTATGCGATTTCTCTTTAATTTGATAATTCCTTCACAAGTTATGCGGTGGGGGCATACTTTAACGGGCAAACTATTTTCTTAACTTTGTGAAGGAATTATCAAATTTAAAACGCTTCTTGGGGTCCGCATAACTTTTAATTCCTTCAAAAGTTATTTTTTAATGGGCAAACTTTTATGCGGATCCGATAAACTTTTGAATGAATTATTTTAAGATAAGGCATAAGTTTTAACTTTGCCAAATTAATATAAAAAACTTGTTTTTTTAAAATTTTGATCGCTTATAGATTTTTTTTTTATGTATATAAAATTTCAAATAATTTATGTGATATTTTTTTTTTGTCTTTTGAGATTTAAACTGTATGAAATTTGATTAATATTTTAAAATTATTTTTTTGCCAAATTAATATGAAAAACTTGTAGCTTATAGTATTTTTTTATGTAGTTTTAAATATATTTTATGAGAAAATATTGAGCTAAACTAATTCAATTTAACTTCAAAATTTAGTTAAATTGACTCTTCAAAAGTGAAAAAAAATATCACATAAATTGGAACAAAAGGATTGTTCTTTTCAGTCACATATACTAATTTTTACAGTTATCTTTAATATAAGGTTATTATTGTTTAAATATTACTATATGTACCTAAATATTAGCGTTATAAATTATAGTAGTTCTTATAGTTTGAGGTATTTAAATATTTGAAACAGTTGTGGCTAAAGGAGGAAAAGAAAAAAAAAAAAAACCGTTTACCTCTTCGAATAGCATCTAAAAAAATTTGGATATAACATTGTTATTAGTTGGTGAGTTTAGACTAGAGAAAGCACCCATTAGTATTGCCCTTGTGATATTTGTATTTTTCCACTAATTTTGAAATTTTGAGGGACTCTTACAACTTTTTATGTGTGTTCTCTGATACGGCATTATATGATGCAAAAACATAGTAAGCCCGAGCCAACAGATACAGTGTCCATGAGTCCATCACAAAATATGTAATTCAATTTTTGAAGTTACTTGTGTGGAAGGCTAGTATTTTTGCAATTTTATATATCGTATGTCCTTGAATGTGGAAAAAGGAGTACCTAAGAGATTTCTTTATTATTTTTATTGGCTTAGTTCAGAAAGGCCATGGTAAATCCTTTTCCTTTTCTTTTTTTCCGATTTAATTCCATCATAATGACCCGATTAAATTTGAATTCGCATCCATAGACACCAAAGGGTACTCATGTTAGAGAGTTCTTCATTCTCATAGCTCAAAAGCAAGACCAATAGCCAACATGAAAGGGCTTAGACAATCTTGCCAGAGGCGAATTTAGGTATAAATTTTGAATCACGTGAACACATGATCACTCGACTAAACTCGATATATTATGTGTATAATTTTGAAAATATATCTAATATTAACTGAAGGAATACATGGTCAAACCAGGCCTAGTGGAGCACTGGTTAGGGGTTGTGTTTATTTCCTCAAGGTCCCGGGATGAGACCCGAGCTCCTGCAAGTTTTATGCTTTTTTTTTTCCCCCTAAAGCGGCCTTTTAACTTTTTTTTTTTATATTATTCTAAATCTTTTTTCTTCTATAATTTTAATTACCCAAAAGTAAAAAAACGTATTTCTTTGTTTATATTACATCTAATAACTTTTTTTTCCCTTTATTTCTAATTACCCAAGTCTCAAAAGGCAAAAGAAATCAAAAAACCCCATAGGCGCTAAGCTGCAACGAACCAAAGGCAAAAGAAATCAAAAAACCCCACAGCTGATGGTGAACCCATCCTCTTGAAATCTTGGATTCGCTTCATCTTGCCACGCCTTTGGTGATAGTACTGTGAACTATACATTATGCCCAAAGCTCTAGCTCCACCACATTACACCTAATCAATTTTGAAAGTCTTTTCAACTTGCGTGCATCCAGATCTGGTTTCTTTTCTTGGAAGGTGTTAGGTGTTAAGTCTCAAATGCAAAATCACGACGATTATTTTTCTTGTTTACGAGCCAACTTGCGTTCATCCTGATAAGTAAAATACCAATGTAGCATTGACCAATTTTATACATGAGATCTGGTTGCTATTTTCTTGTTACAGAATTGATCTATCTGCAGTAAAAGTGGTAGCAGAGTCAGAATGAAACTGAAAGGATGGTTAAGAGCAGCAGCTTGTGGGGGTTTCTTTAAGAGAATAAGGCTGGATAAACAAGAAACCTTATACAAGGTTATCGATAATGATGTTGAAGAGAAATACCACATCTCTGAGGTATTTATCAAACAAATTCGCCAATATGGTAAACAATATTTTTTCTCCATGCGAAAGGAGAAGTTGACGCAACAAGTGTGCTTCCAAGAAATGGACTAAGAATAGAACAAAGAAACAAACTAGATCAACCATTCATAAGATGAAAGCTGTTAGATTTATCAAAACTAAAACAGGCTAGAATGGTTACCAAAAGGAGTTTGCTCTACTTCAGTGGCAACCATAGGTGTTCATCAAGAACGACAAGGTTATGTTTTTTGACAAGAAAAAATAAAAAATAAAAAAATCAAGAGCAACAAGGTTATGTTTATCCCCAAGCTATAAGATCAATTCTTTCCTAAGCCAAAACCACCCTATATAAAGTCTAGGGAAATTAACACAAGCAAGCCCGTGAGGTATATACATGAAATGTGCCTTAAATTGAGCAACACAAAATATCTGGCCAAACTGTGCAGGACTGGTCGATCAACATATTTGTGCAATCACAATCAAGCTTAAATTTGGTCCAGCGAGTCCCAATTTCAGACCCTGTCAGGACCTTGGTCTTCAATATGAGCCTTGGTGTGAATGCGCCGGAACACAGATGACATAATGAACTTAGTTGATAACTCCTAAACTAAATGAACAAGAAATGAGAAACCCATTTTATGCTCAGAAACGTGCCAATACTTTGCTTAGGTAATGAAATAGGATAACCTAATGAAGCAACACATGTTTTGTTACTGCTAATAGAAAACAAAAGAATCATATTCGCGTTTGCATCCCAACATCATTTGCATTTGCTACGTAATACAAGAACCTGCAGTTTTTTAAACAATGATTTCGATATTGCAGCCACGTATATGATGGTTTGGGCATGTGATGCGGAGAGACACAAATGCCTCAGTGCGGAGGTGTGAGAGGGCTATGCCCACCGTGGAGGTGCATTGGGGAGGTGAGCTGGCTATGAAGAGGCAGAGGTAGGCCGAAGAAGCATTGGGAGAGGTAGACATCTTGACTTACCGAGGACATGACCTTAGATAGGAAGGTATGGAGGACTTAGATTAGGGTAGAAGGCATCCATTTATCCTTTCTTGCGAATATTTCTTCTTACATTTGTGAGTATCTTTATCATGGCATTCACAATTTTCATAATTGCTTTGAATGTTTACCCATATTTCCTATGCTTTTTCTCTCTACCTATATTTTATCTTGTGGGACTCACTGGGTACGTCGTTGTTGTATAGCACAATTGACATCCTTTCCTCACAATATCTCTTCCATGTAGTATCTTTCATCACAAATGAATCTTACGGTATTCCATTCTCTCTATTTTTATCTGACCATACCAGAAAGAATGGTACTATAAAACATGCTTAGCTTTTGATTACAACATGCCACTGATATCTATACAGAATCAACAAGGGAATCAGCAATCCAAACCGAAACAAAAATTTAAAGACGAAAAAAGAAAGAGCCTGTTTGGAACAATTTTTTGAAAAGCAACAATAGGATATCTCAACTGGAAAAGTGTAACGACATTCATACAATCAGGCATTTCCTTGCAAGACAGGAATATTCACTTCGAAAGGGAAATTTCTTGTCCTGATACATGATTTGAGCACGGAAAACTCATGACAATATCCATTATGTACTGAGTTTCAACCGGTGCGCTATTGGTCATAAGGGATTTCTCGGCTATAATTAAAAAAAAAATAAAAAAAAAAAGAAAAGAAAAGGAGGCTCTATAAAAGGAACAGAGTCAAGTTCCTTCTGAGTAAAACAAGATTGAATCACACCTCAATGCATTCTACTAGTAAAGGATTTATGTCAATATGGGTAGATTACCCACAATCCCAATTTACGTGACACTTTCCCTTTTAGTCAATCTCCAAGAAAAATAACACCTTTCTATATTTACTCATAATTTAACTTTAAACTTCTCATTTTACCCTTAATGAGATGATTTATATAATCATACAAACATCTATGGATTGTTTTAGACCACAAGTTTCAATAGTAATCCTTTCATTCTTAAGCTTTGTGCCCAGTCAAACACATTCGCATAAATTGGGACAGAGGAAGTACTTACCAATGGCTTCATTTCGTTTCCAATTTGCACAATCAGATAATGGCAATACAGCATCTAGTCTAACAGTGACATATATAGTCCCTAATTTGAAAAAAGAAACCAAAAGAAACAAATTACAGCAATAACAAAAACGGAATAAGAAAAATTGCTTACCTCTCAACAAGTGGAACCTGATAATATCTATTCATCCAACACTTTTCATGTACAACTCATATGCAATGGGTATTTTATCCTTGTAAGGCAGCAAACATTCTTCCATAAACTTTGATGGTGTCATTTTAGCAGCACAGTATATACCCACACCTTTTTTGAGAAGCTTGTCAATTAAAATTTTCAAGACCTTATATCTTGGGATGATTCTCTTTTCCAAACTATATTTTAACAGATTAGGACGAGATGCTAAATACTCTGAGGTGCAGCCAACTTCATTCATGAGAAAAGTTAAATGTTTACAGATTGTCGCCTCCGAGCAGCTCAAACAAGAAGGTTGCTTTCTGATCATGGTTCTTATATTTTCATCAGACCAACCAAAACTTTTATAAACATCAATCTTCTTTGTTAAAGTTGACTGACGGAACGAAATAATGGCAGCAATTCCATAGAGAAATTTACCCGATTCACGAGGGATTCCAAGGTCCCTTTCCACTCTATGAATAACATCCTCAAACCATCCAGGATTCCGCATTATACATGCTGGGCTCCGCAATATAAACCTCCTAATTTTCTCATCTGAAAGCCCAGTATCTTGAAGCAACAACACATTAGTTGTTATTGTATTGGGAGCATTACATCTTTAAAGCCTTAACAACATTTTCATCACTACCCAATAAATTTCTAAGATAATCAAGTGAAGGTCTAATACAAGTATCCAAACCGTTTCTCAAAGTATTACTCTTCACCGTTATCAGGACAAAAATGATTTTTATTTCAGAATACTACAACTGAAAATTTAGAAAGATCTTAGCACCTATAGTGCCAAAAGTAAATTAAAACTGTTAAGGAGCCACAATTTCCTTGAGCGGTTCATACAAATCAAGTAAACTGTTAAGGAGCCACAATTTTCTTGAGTGGTTCATACAAATCAGGTATCTGATCCTTGTAGGGCAGCACAAAATACTCTACGAACTTTGACTCTGCCATGCTCACCACACCATAAAGAGCCAACTTTCTCCTCTGAAGCTTCTTTTCGTCCAAAATTTTCAATACTTGCATCCGAGGTAACACCCTTTTTTCCAGACTATAGCCCAAAATTGCAGGATGAGAAACCAAGTAAGCAGGTTCAAAACCAAGCTCCTTCATGAAAAGATTTAGAGCTTTTTGAATTCTAACTTCTGAGAGGGAAACACAAGAAGGTAGCTTCCGGAACATCTCGAGTATGTCATTATCAGACCATCCAAAACTCTTGAAAATTCCAATCTTCCTTTCCAGCGTAGACTTCTTTTGAGAGGCTAATGTACGAAACCCAGAAGGAAACATAGGGGAATCACGTGGAACTCGAAAATCGTTCTCCACCCTATGCAACAAATCCTTAACCCAGTCAGTCTTTTGTGTAATATATCTAGGATTTTTAAGCAAGAGTTTTCTTATTCTCACATCAGGAACACCAGAGTTTCTCAACAACAATACATTACTCTCCATAATATCATGAGCACGAAAAGAAAGCAACCAAGGAGCTCTCTTTATAGCCTTAACTATATTTTCATCACTACCCAAAGTTCTCCTAAGCAAATCAATGGTAGGTCTCAAATGAGTTTCTAAACCTCGGTCAAAAATTGTTGTATCTTTAGCAATTACATCCACTAGGTCCGACCCGGATAGCCCCAGATTCATAAGGCACAGGAATTTAGGTTTTAGAGTTTTGGAAACATTAGATAATAGCAATTTGGGTACTGTAGAAACTATTTCTTTCATCTGGGTGTTGTCCAAACCGGTTTGTTTCAAGAAATGGAGGACTAAATAGGGATTCTTGAAGGTTTTAGATGAAGTTACCTTGGAAGCTGTAGAAGCTGCTTCTTGTTTGGAGAAACCTAAAGAATCAACAAGGTATTTCACCAAGAAATGGGTCGGGGTAGAGGTTGATGAGTAGAGATACTGAGACCTCAAAGTGTAAAAGCCAAAGCCATTGCAGTGAAATATAGTGTTAGTGCATATAGCAACAGCTTTGCCTCTGAATCTGATGAGCATTGCAGTGAACTATGCAAGTGTTAGGAGGACCTCTCTCCAGAAATGGGGATTCGGGTTTACAGTCTCCTCAAATTTGAGCTGAAAATTGACTATATGTATTTTATAACTCAATTGTATTTCGAAAAAAAAAAAATTGAAAAAAAAAAACAAAGATTATTACATATGTCTGGAATCTTATGTTAGTAAAATTCCTTAAAATATCAACATTTATCTCAGTACGTGAAAGACGGCCTCACATAACTAGTGTATTTTATAACTCAATTGTATTTCGAAAAAAAAAAAAATTGAAAAAAAAAACAAAGAATATTACATATATACAGGTTAGAATTTATTTCACTAATAAATTTATTATTATTATAATCACCTTCCCATTTCTCATTTCAATTTTCACTATCCCATGTGATAAATTTAGATATATATGTCCAACGGACATGAGTACTCCTAATTGCACGTAAGATGAAACTTTTTATTTATTTACAGCAATGAATAAACATAAAATTGCAATTGAAGAATATTAAATTGGCCTTCAGTCCAGAAATATGGAAGAATACAGAAGGGAGATGTAAGTTGAACAGTGTCAAATTAGGATTTAACTTACGTAAATTTGATAGTGTAATTTTTTATTTTTTTTTACCGTATTAATATATTTTAAGATTTTGTACCAGGTAATACATCTTATTTTTCAAGTTATTAATCCCACCTTATGGATAATTTATCTTTCAATTGACTTGATAATATGAAGATTCTTTAACAATGTTAATATATAAAAGTTACACTCATAAATTAAACTCATAAGAAGGGCATATCTTTTTTTGTTTGGTTAATAAAAGATCTAATTACCAAAGTAACAAAACTTTGTGACTGAATAATGGACAAATGCCCCCAAAACTTCAGCCAGACCTCAACAACTCATGAGTTCAAAAGAAAACCAACAGGCACCATGGACTAGCCAACAAAACAGCCTCCTATACACATCTAGGTAGGATACAAATTAAAACTTCTCAGCCATTTAGCTGCTTGCAGCTTCATGCACCCTCTGAAATGGTCCTCCGCAATCCACTGGCTGTTGCTTGTTCTGAAAGACTCAAGTTTCTTTCCCTCCATATGTGATAAACAGCAGCAGCAAGAGTCATCCTGTCAACCTCAGCTCTAGCACCCTTCCCTTTAGCAAACCGGACAGGCCATGAACCTTTAGCTTCCCAGTGCCTATTGATCTTGTTGAAGTCACACAAGAATGACTTTCATTCGCTTGATCAGATGAGGTCACACTTGTGTAGTAGCAACATCCCAATTACTAAGCCTATCTCTTGTGAATAACTTCACATGAGCAACCAGTCTAACATAAAAATCCATTTAGGCAAACCAAGGTTGTTGCTACCAATTTTCTCCACACAACTTTTGGACATTCACCTTGATCCTGAGGTAAAACTGTTTGGCAGGGAAGTGTCTCATTTGATAAATCACAGACATTGTGTGGCTTCAGTGAAATACTTTCCAGCCTTCATAATCTTTTGCAAAATCCTTGATGATTGTGTTGGGATGTCCTCCAAAAGATTCCTGTTTCTCCCATAATAACAGTGGATCCAAAAGTGCATATCGTTGCAAAGACTCCAACTTAATCTAGGCAGCCAACTTTTTAATTCAAAATGTTAATGACCTCATGTCCAGGCACCAGACTGTTATCCAGAATGTAGTACAAAATCATGAGGTCTTCATCATGGAAAACTACTATCTTTGACAGGTTTCACAATGGGAGAGCTTTATAAAGTGAATTTGAATAAGCGCACCAGATTGTCTGATAGAACTAGATACTGAAACATGGACCTTAGGGATTATGGCAATAGCAGCAAGTTATTCAAGAAAATCAGTGAGTATAGTGATTATAGTGATATAGCAACAGGCTGATACTTAAAATGACAGCTGGTGCTATGTAAATTATTAGCCATAGGAAGTCTGGAACAACCATGAAGAAACTCAGAAACTTACAAGCAACATAAACGAGTCAGATAATTCGTATTTCACAAGTTTTTTCTTGATTATATGATATGTATAATGATCAGTCAAACTCAAGAAAATGATTTACTTTCATGTGAAAATGTGTTCCATTAATCTCTTGACTACATATATATGAATTGCAGCAAAAATACCAAAGTGAATATGAAAGACTAAGATATCAATTTCTGCACATAATAGCAAAAAAGTGTTCCTCCGAAGTATATTTTTTCACTATTTCCTTATTTGAGATACAAATTGGGAATCTGACCCCTGTAAGGCAGCACAAATTGCTCTACAAACTTTGATTCACTTAACCGGAGGACTTGATAATGATAATGTTCTCTCATTACCCAACTTCTCATCCAAAATTTTCAAGACTTCAATTCGTGGAAGGACTCTTTTCTCCGTGCTATATGATAAAAAGGAAGCAAAAGCCAAATCTCTGGTTTTAATCCGAATTCCTTCGTAAGATAATCTAACTTCCTCTAAATTGTAGCCTCTGAGAGAGTTAAACAATAAGGTACATTTCGACCCATGGTTAACTTCTGAAAATTGCAGACTTCTTCGCTAAAAGTGGCTTACTGATCTAAGCAAAGACATAACCTTCATAGAAGAACATGTCAAAAGCATTCACCACTATGTGCGCTATGTCCCAAACCGGGCATATATCATCATATGGTAAAATGGTATTAATTCCTAAAATATTTAATTCACTTGCTTTTCTAATAATGGAAATATGGAACCTCCCATTTTCGTGGTTTCTCGTTTATTTTCCAGAACTAAGGAACTAGGTAAGAAGGTATATTATTGAGTAATCCAAATGTGAACTGAAAGCAACAAGACATAAAGAGAGACAAGACATAAAGAGAGACATTCTTTTTTGTTGATAAAGTATGGTATTTAAGACACTAAGAGAGACATTTATGATCTAGCTAGATGTTTATAAAATACTAGAGATACTTGATTGAATGATTGGTACCTTTCCTGTGAAAACATGTACTCACTAGAATTCGAAATAAGTTTTAAATGACAAACAACGTCAATACTCCAGTGATATCTTTGCTTTATCATGATAGAAATTATTTTGGCAACACTGACAATATATTTCAAAATATAAACGGCAAAAATGAAAACAATTTTTTTAAAAAGTCTTAGCACCAATAGTTGTTAAAGTAAACTAAAATTGTTAAGGAGCCACCGTTTTCTTGAGTGGTTCATAAAGATCAGGTATCTGATCCTTGTAGGGCAGCACAAAATAATCTATGAACTTTGACTCTGTTAACATCAGAACAGGATAAAGAGCCAACTTCCTCCGCTCAAGCTTCTTTTCATCCAAAATTTTCAAGACTTGCATCCGAGGTACCACCCTCTTTTCCAGACTATAGGCCAAAATTGCAGGATGAGAAACCAAGTAAGCAGTTCCAAAACCACACTCCTTCATGAAAAGATTCAGCGCTTTCTGAATTCTAACTTCTGAGAGGGCAATACAATAAGGTAGCTTCCGGAACATCTTGACTACATCATCATCAGACCATCCAAAACTATTGAAAATTCTAAACTTCCTCTTCAACGTAGACTTCTTTTGCGAGGATAACACTTCAAATCCTTGAAGAAAACAAGGGGAATCACGTGGAACTCGAAAATCGTTCTCCACCCTTTGCAACAAATCCTTAACCCACCCAGACTTTTGTGTAAGATATCTAGGATATCTAAGCACAAATTTTTTTATTCTCACATCAGAAAAAACAGTGTCTCTGAACAACAATAGATTAGTCTCCATAGCATGATGAGCACCAAAAGTAAGCAACCAAGGAAATCTCTTTATAGCCTTAACTATATTTTCATCACTACCCAAAGTTCTTCTAAGCAAATCAATGGTAGGTCTCAAATGAGTATCTAAACCTCGGTCAACAATTGTTGTATCTTTAGCAATTACATTCACCAGGTACATTCACCAGGTCCGACCCGGATAACCCGAGATCCACAAGGCACTGGAATTTGGGTTTTAGAGTTTTGGAAACATCATAGAATAGCAATTTGGGCACTCTAGAAACTATTTCTTTCATCTGGGCCTTGTCTAAACCTGTTTGTTTCAAGAAATCAAGGACCAAATCTGGATTCTTTGAGGTTTTAGATGAAGTTACCTTGGAAGCTGAAGAAGCTGCTTCTTGTTTGGAGAAACCTAAAGAATCAACAAGGTATTTCACCAAGAAATGGGTTGGGGTTGAGGTTGATGAATAGAGATATTGAGACCTGAAAGGGTAAAAGCCAAAGCCATTGCAGTGAAATATAGTGGCAACAGCTTTGACTCTGAATGTGATGAGCATTACAAGGGTTTTAAGAGACGTCACTCCGGAAATGGGGATTCGGGTTTACAGTTTCCTCAAATTAGAGCAGAAAATTGACTATGTCAACTGTATTTCGATAATGGTCAAAAACCTGAAGTATCACCGCCCGGAACGAAGCCCAATCAACTCGAATGGGTGAGTGAACAAACAAAGATTATAGTTTGCGATCAAGTCATTCCCTTCTGTAGCGGTTTGAAATTCCATTTTGATATGTAATCTTCTTCAATTGATCCGAATTTTTTACCAAAGTAAGTCATTATTTCAGTCAATCCACCAAAATAATATATTTTTTTGAAAATTTACAAAAGTGAATTTTTATTTTATTCAAAAAATTCACCTCAATTTTATGGTTAATTAATTGTTGGTTTCAATGTTCCACTGATTTGAGTTCTTTATTTTAGCATAGTTGATTTGAGTGCTTTATTTTATGGAGTATATATGATTCACTAAGGTCTCTTAGTCTATGAAAACCATTCTTGGTTGTTGTTTTGCAACAAATTATTTATGAATTGAAAGACAAAATTTAATGTTGTTTTGCTTCAAGAAGATGGAGTATTTTTCGTTAAGCAGTAGATATGAAAGATAAGAAAAGATTGTGATATATATAAGTATTAATTACCATGTGGACATTGTATCTTTAATTTCTTTTGGGTCTTAACCATCTTGCACTTTAAAATGTATAAGAAAACGTCATGCAGTTTCCAATCTTTGTTGTTTTGAAACGCTATTCTAATCAATACATTTTGAATCCTATTTTTTTTTATCTAATCGATCTTTTTGTAAGGCTAATCAATACTTTTTTAAGAGTAATCATTTTGGTACATCAATCGAAATGTTCGCAATTTGAGAATTCTTTCTAATTGGTGATTGGTCGTTTTAGCTTAGCCAAGTTGCAACTCTGAGTTACGACTTTAAGATCAATCTATGTCAGATTTTGTATTGTTTAGACTCGTTACTCACAGCAACGTATTAACTATAAAACGTTATTCACATTTTACCCTTTAACACCGTTAACCTTTAACTTTTTTGTAGAATAAAATAATGCCTAATACGTTACTTGCGAAAATAAAAAAAATTAAAAAACGTATTATTTTAGTGAATTGATTGAAATAATGACTTACTGGTCAAAGCATTAATTGATCCATTCACTTGTGAATTTTCTACCTCAATTATTATTATTTTTAAATTATCACCAATTATTTATTAAAATAATCCCGTTTATTGATATCGCTGTGGACTAAATTTTGTGAAGTTGTCATGCGTTTTGTGACAATCATTTATCGACATGAATAATTTTATAGTGCTAAAAATGCAAATTTATGATAGCTCAAGTAGAAAATTCACAAAAACAAATAATATTTCATGTGTGTTTTTGTCATTATCTCTTAATTTTTTTTCATTATCCAATTAATCCCTTTAATATCCTCGTGGAGTGACATTTGACACCATTTTTACACAAAAAAAAGTGTGCATACACCACGCACTATCATCTACTAGTCGAGATGTGTTTTACTAAATAGTTGGTGATAATGTAAAAATTTTCTTTATTATATTTTAATATTTTGTAGCAAGTAATACATCTTATTTTTCAAATTATTAATCCCACCTTATGGACAATTTATTTTTAATTGACTTGATAATATGAAGATTCTTTTATACTCTTTATATATTAAAGTTACACTCATAAAATTAAACTTATTAGTGTGAAGGTTGGAACCTAAAGAAAAGAGTAATCCGGTGCATTAAGCTCCCGCTATGTGCGGGATTCGCGGAAGATCCAGACCACAAGGGTCTAAAAAGGCACGTAGAACGTGGGTCTCCAAAGCCATATGTCTGAGGTTCAAATTCGTCAATTTGTAGAACAACAGGGTTGTTAAATTATCTCCCTTGGGTTTCTATCTCTGTCAATTTTTTTTGTTTTTCACCCGGTGTATTCATATTGAGACTCGATTAAATTTAAATTTATGTCGGGCCATCCCAGGTTAAGGGGCGTGTTCCATAACAAAGGTATTCATGCACAAGGCTCAAATATGAGACCTCTAGTTAAGAATGAAAGAGTAGTTACCGATCCGCCATGAAAGAGTAGTTACCGATCCGCCATGCCTCTAGTTGATATTTCTGCCAAACTTAGTTACGTGACTTCCAACTTCACATAAAAGATAAGATGAAGGCTGAAACTTATAGGTAAAATTACTTCATAGAAGATTATCAGTGATGAACAATAGAACATAAGAATAAAACTGCAATAAAATCTGTTTTATTACTAGATTAGCAAACGACTCGTGCAAAATGTTACAAGAACGAAATTATACTTTCTTCTGACATGCATCAGAGAGCAAATGAACCCTACAGAAACTGTTCTTTTAGGTTGGATCTAAGAAAGGTAAAGCAATATCATGATAGCAAAAGATGCTCAGGAGGTATCTCTCATTCTCTTTACTGTACAGAACTAGAACACATGGCTAAATGGAATCATCATATGATAATATCCATATTGTATATACGGAAAAGGGCCAAAAATACCCTCAACGTATGGAAAATGGCTCACAAATATCCTTCATCCACCTATTAATCTAAAAATACCCCTAACCTATTCTTTTTGGTTCAAGAATACACCTTAAACTAACATCTTAAATTTGATGGAAAAAAAAAAATCATGTGGCTAATTATGCTAGGCTTCATATATTAGTTAGTTTAAAAGGTTAACGCGCCCTTTTAAATCTACACCTGCTGGCCTATTTAATCTTAACCCCTTTTTTTTAATCTAAACTCACATTATATGCCTCACACGAATTAATTTATCTGCACAAGAACATCATGTACGTTAAACTACTAATATCAAATTAGGGCAATGACCATTAAATTGAACAATAATACACTAAGAACAACAAATAACAGGAGCCATGCATCTAGTATAAAAAAATTCAAATGGTTCTGAAGCATAAAGTGCAACACAACACATTGTACCTAACTCATTAAGAATCAGGGAAAAAAGAACTAGGTGAGAATGGCACTTAACCAGCTAGTTCCTTCTGCCTACTTCCACAGTTAATTCTAGCATCAGTAACCCTTACAGAGGCTGGAGAAATTGCAATTTATTGGAAATGGAGACACCTTAGCATAAACTTGTGGCACTGGGAATTACTAAATTGTTAGTTTCTCTACACTTTTGGAAATGGCCACAATCTCATGATCGATCGTGTTAAGGTCTGACAAAATCAATTGGGTTTAAAAGTGGGTGTTTACTTCTTAAATTAAATAATATATGTGGCCAATTATAATAAGTCATGTGGCTTTTTTAAATTGAAAATAACCCGTCAAGTTTAAGGTGTTAGTTTGAGGGGTATTCTGGGTATTTGTGAGCCATTTTCCATACGTCAGGCATATTTTCGGACCTTTTCCGTTGTATATATGGTACTTTTAATTCATCGAACAGCATATCAGAAATCAGAAGGGAAAAAAATGAAGCAGCAGTTCCATTCCATAGACCACTATTCCAACTGGGGAGAAATATCGACTCCTTTTCACTCTCTGAACCATTTTCTTGGAGCTGCCCTGAATTTTACACAATTGTACCCTCCTTGAGGATGAGCTTCTCAATTTGGTCATTTGAAAAACCTGTATTTGTTAGAGACAATATAGTTCTTTCGCAATCAAATCAATTAGAAAAACATATTTATAACATGTTTAGTATAGTAAATAACAAGATAAACCCAAGGAAAAACAAAAATAAGACAGCATTATAAGAGAGCAGATATAGCCTAGTTTAGCTTCCTCTTATTTCGGTAAGATAAGCAGGACAATGCATTACAGACGCTCCAGTTTCCCCCACTTAAAAGACCACAGTAAACTAGAATTGAGTTACTTAAAATGAAAAATCAAGATCACAAAAGAATAGGAAGAATTATCAAGATTTCTTTAGATTAGATTTATCAAAATGGAGAGAGAGATTTCCTAGTTAACTCCTGAAAATTGCAAATTTCTTCTCTAAAAGCGGCTGACTGAACTAAGCAAAGACATAAACTCCATACAAGAACATGCCCGAGATACAATCAAGAAATGCCAAAATCATTCACCACTCTACGCACTAGTCCAAAACCTGCATATATAATCATGGTAAAATAGTAATTCCTGTAGACTTGCTTTTCTACTTAATAGAGAATATAGGACGTCAGGTATCTGTGGTATGCTATCGAGTTATCCAAATGTGTACTGAAAGCAATAAGACATAAAGAGAGAAATACTTTTTGCCAACACCTGAAAACAGGTAATTAGTTCACTAGAAAGAAAAATAAGTTAGAAATAAAAAGAGTACTTCAATGATATTTTTGCTTTATCAGGACAAAAATGATTTTTATTTCAGAATACTACAACTGAAAATTGAGAAAGATTTCAGCACCCATGGTGCCAAAAGTAAACTAAAACTGTTAAGGAGCCACAATTTTCTTGAGTGGTTCATACAAATCAGGAATCTGATCCTTGTAGGGCAGCACAAAATACTCTATGAACTTTGACTCTGCTATGCTCACCACACTATAAAGAGCCAACTTTCTCCTCTCAAGCTTCTTTTCATCCAAAATTTTCAATACTTGCATCCGAGGTAACACCCTTTTCTCCAAACTATATATCAAAATTGAAGGATGAGAAGCCAAGTAATCAGGTTCTAAACCAAGCTCCTTCATGTACAGATTCAATATTTTCTTAATTTTAACCTCCGAGAAAGCAATACAATAAGGTAGCTTCCTAAACATCGTGAGAACGTCATCATCAGACCATCCATAACTCTTGAAAACTCCAATTTTCTTTTCACACCTTGACTTCTTTTGCGAGGCTAACGTATGAAATCCATAAGGAAACATCGCAGAGTCAAGCGGAATTCCAAAATAGTTCTCCACCCTATGCAACAAATCCTTAACCCAATCATTCTTTTGTGTAATATATCTAGGATTTCTAAGCACAAGTTTTCTTATTCTCACATCAGGCACACCAGAGTTTCTCAACAACAATACATTACTCTCCATATTATGATGAGCACCAAAAGAAAGCAACCAAGAAGCTCTCTTTACAGCCTTAACTACATTTTCATCACTACCCAAAGTTCTTCTAAGACAATCAATGGTAGGTCTCAAATGAGTATCTAAACCTCTTTCAACAATTGTTGCATCTTTAACCATTACATTCACCAGGTCCGACCCGGATAACCCGAGATCCATAAGGCACTGGAACTTGGGTTTTAGGGTTTTGGAAACATCAAAGAATAGCAGTCTGGGGGCTACAGAAACAAGTTTTTTAATCTGGGTGTTGTCGAAACCAGTTTGTTTCAAGAAATTGAGGACTAAATCTGGATTCTTTAAGGATTTCCATGAAGTTACCTTGGAAGATGCTAACAATGCCTCTTCTTTGGAGAATCCTAGAGAATCAACCAAGTATTTCACCAAAAAAGGGGTCCGGGTCCGGGTCGGGTCGGGGGTTGTGGTTGTTGAGTAGAGATATTGAGATTTGAAATTATACAAGGAAAAGAGGGCTGTAAAACCGTGAAATTTGCCTTTGAATCGTACTAGCATATTGTTTAGCTATTGCTATTGATTTTGCAAGAGTACATGAGAAAAACACTTGTAGAGAAATGTTACTTCACTGTATAGTATCAATGTCTGGGTTTGTCTATTAATTTGAACTTTTTTTTATTCTTTTCGACTCAGCCGAAATTTAAAATACATCATCTAACTTTGATGTGATTTTGGATACTGATATAGTAGTATTTAATTTTTAAAGATAGGTATAAAACATAGTTTTTTACTGTTGAAAATAGAAGAAAAATCTTGATTGAAAAAGACTGAATATGTTAAAAATCTCCTAATAAACTATCATGACCTCATATTCAGATACCTCCCAGAGAGGTATATGATATGTTACGTGAATATCACACTCCTTGCAATGTACCTATAAACAAAAGAAGTGTAAGTTAAAAATTAAAATTAAAAAAAAAAAAAAAAACATCGTTTTGGGAGTTTCTCATATAAATTATTGGATGTTCACCAAATCCCGAATTACCATGAATTAATTGTGCCAGGTAAATTCATTTTTACAACTTTTTTCATCTCCCGCGCGCCTTTCAGCGAATTATCCCAAATATTTTACCACATATTCAACAGGTTTTATGTCTAAGGGGAGTTATAATTCAGGGATAACAAGATCACCAAATAATTTAGGTATCAAGCTCGTAAAATGGTTATAGTTTAGGGAAGTTCAACCTATTTCACTCTTAAAAAAACTTACTCAACTTACAATATTTCGAATTCGAGGAATAACTTTTTAAGGGAAATTGAACAGATTGTACTGGAAGAATTAGGAGATCTGGCCAAATATGGATTGAATTTCCCACGTCTAATGCAAATTACTTACGGAAAAGGCTCAAATATGCCATCGAATTATCAAAAATGACTCATTTATGTCACTCGTCAATAGTTTGGCTCATTTATGCCACCGAACTATCGGAAATGGTTCATTTATGCCATCGCCCCTTACCAAAATGACTCATCATGCCATATTTCATTAACGCCGGTTTTACAATACCATATATGACACGTGGCCTCCAACTAGATTATGGTTGTGAGTGGGTAAGGCGTATGAGTCGGATTTTTTGTTAATTTGGTATTTAAAATTGGACTAGTTTAATTAAACGACCTAGACCTCTAATAGAAGGCCACATGTCATATCTGATATTATAATTTGTTAATGAAATATGGCATGCGTGAGTCATTCTGATAACGGGCAATGGCATAAATGAGTCAAACTATTGATGAGTGGCATAAATGAACTATTTCCGATAGTTCGATGGCATAAATGAGCCAAAACTATTGATGAGTGGCATAGATGAGTCATTTCCGATAGTTCAATGGCATATTTGTGCTCCGAATTAAGAATTGATTCACGAGCTCCTATTCAACTTCAACCAAAGCAGATGAGAATCTTTGAAGAGACATAATTGTCCAATTATAGGAATCTAATTAAGACTTACACAAATTAAACTCAAGAGATAACCTTTGAATTATGCGACTCTTCAATAGCATTGTAAATTGAACTAATAACCTAAACGATTCGAACATTTTATATTTTAGTTTATATAAGAGCATTCAAATTGAAATGGGAAAAGCTAATTCATATCTAAATACTTGTTGCAACTTTGAACCTTGAAATAGATGCCCCTGCTGCGAATGGCTGTAATATGGTTTTCTTTTCCCTAAAACCAATGCACATCTTTCACAACAGCAACAATAACGATGACTCCTCAGTTCAAAACAAGTTGGGGGTTGTGAGAATTTATCAAAGATTGACTAGTTTGTTTTATGCCCACCGCTACTCTCCTCCTTTATCCGGGCTTGGGACTAACAATGTGAGCAAGCTCACACATGGAGGTATAGATACATCTTTCACAAAGCACCAAAATCCAAACAGGAAAGAGGGAGATGAACGTGGAAGATTTTCGTCTAGGAGAAATAGGGTACGGGGTTGGCAAAGAATAGAAAGAAATGAAAGTTGAGGCAAATAATATTGAAATGAGAATATCAACTCTAAAATTAGTCAATAGACATAATAGGTATAGGGTAGCAGCTTCAAGCTTAGGACATGACAAGCATCTTTTCTGCACCTTGATCATCCATATTTAAGCAAAACAAATACACAAACGTCAACTTTGAAAACAAATTAGTTATAGGAATTGGGAAATGACATTGGTTGATTGAAATGGCATTCATTCAGCACATAGCAAAATCCATCAACTAACATCTGGAAAGAAGTCATCAGTAGAATCTTTTAACATTCAAGGCTCCAATGAAGCTTCCACAGAAATACAGAATATAAAAGGGATCAAGCCACTCGACACAAGCTGAGCTAAGACCAACTCAAAAGGTGAGTAAACAGTAACTCCGCCAAGTAGCTAGCATTACCGGTGTAAATTTAAAAAAAAAGAGTCATTATGATCAATTCATTTGAAGCAGAACTAAATTTATTGCTCATGAGCCCCGGTAAGTTTAGTATGAGTTTAAGTTATTATGTCACTGCAAGCTATTGGAGAACTTGCACCGGACTTTGCACTAGACTAATTTAAGACACAACGAGAGGCCCTATGCGCTTCTTTTTTTTTTTTTTTTTTGGTCTCCGTTTTTTCTTATTTGCCAAGCAAACAAAGCTCTTTTTATTTCGATAACACATTGACCCTCACTTAAAGCAGCATCAAAGGATCATATGCTTATCCTTTCATCTGTAAAGTTACAAATCCGCACACTTCTACCTCTTTAACAGTTGCCTTAAAACACATGCATCTCTTACTTTAAAAGTCAGAGCTATTTGAACCAGCCATTTCTAAATTTACCCTATACAGTTTCTTCATACAGAAGCTTAACAAAACCAAAAACACACTGACTTGCTCGAAAAGTCAATATTTTTCCATATAGCATCCTCGCAACAGTCAAACGAGCAGAAGAAACTCGCAGCAAATGTAGCACATAAACAAGAAAGAGAACTACTAAAACAGCAGAGTTTATTCGTTCTTTGCAATGTCATTGGAAAATCTTCAAAGGCATGTAACAGAAAAAGAGAAATAACTGCCTCATTTGAATTTGCTGAAAGCACTATCTAAACTTAAAAAGATAACCTTTTTCTTTCTACTTACAACTGCACCAAATAGTGGATAATCAGCAACAAGTGAACTAAATGTTGATATGATATCTCAAAGAGAAATGGTAATCTGATTAAATAAAATTCATTTTGCCTAGCTGCAAACTAAGATAGCTATGCGTGTCCATCAAAAGAATAAACAAAGCTAAATAGTATCTATTTTCCAATGTTCTTGATGTACAAATCATACAAGTCAGGCAGTTCAGCTTTTAAAGGCAGTACATACTTCTCCAAAAACCTTGATTCAGGACATGACACGACCGTGTAAAAACCCCACTTACACTTTGTCAGTTTCTTTTCATTGACAAGTTTCCAGATTTCATACCTGGGCCTTACTCTCTTTTCCAAACTGCACATTAAAAGCGAAGGGCGAGAAGCGATGTAAACAGATTCGTGCCCGAGTTCGTTCATCAAAAATGTCAATGCGGTTCGAACTTTTGCGTCTGATAGGCCTACACAGTAAGGTAGCTTTTGCAACATGGTGAGGACATCCGAATCAGACCACCCAAAACTCTTAAAGATTTCAACTTTCTTGTCCAAATTAGATCTACTGTGGCTAGCAAGCACACTAACAATGTGGAGAAACATTGCCGAGTCAGGAGAAACGCCAAATTCTTTTTCCACCCTATGCAGCGTTTCCTCAAGCTTCTTGGCACCAAGTTTAAGAATTCCGGGCCGTGTTAGCACAAAATTCTTGATCTTATCATTTGAGCAGCCAACTGATTGCAATAAATTCAGACAATCTTGTATAGTTATACCACCATTGTAACTAATCAACCAAGAAGTTTTCTTTATAACCTTAACCACATTTTCATCACTACCCAATAAAATTCTAAGACATTTTATAACAGGTCTTATATGAGTATCTAATCCTCTACTAAAAAATGTCCAATCTCTTAATAGGATTTTGACTATATCAGAACCAGACAACCCAAGTTCTGTAAGACAGTGTAATTTGGGTTTAAGGATCCTCTCAACATCATAGAATAGCAAATCTGGAGACTTGGAAACCAAGATTTTGATTTGGGTGTTGCTAAAACCTGTTTGTTTCAAGAAATTGATGAATAAATCTGGATTCTTGTCGGTATTTATATGGTAACTTACCTTAGCAGATGAAGAAATAGCTTCTTCTTTGGAGAATCCAAGAGAGTTGATGAGGTACTTCACCATGAAATGGTTTGTTGGGGCAGTTGTTGAGTATTGAAAGAGAAAGCCATTACCATTAAATTTGAATATTAAAGCAGATGATAAAGCTCGAGCTTTGACTAGCATCCTTGTTGATTTGAAAGCCAAAATTGGGTTATTGCTCTTATTGAGGGTTTATGCTCTCATTTCTTCTCCGGCAAAATTTGTGTCGAAGTGTTTTGAGAAATGAATAGTAAAAGAAGTGCACATTTTTCTCTCTTCTTATAAAGGCAAAAGCGCTTGGGACCCCCTGAACTTGCAACTTTTTATATAGTGCACACCTAAACTATGCGGAGGATTAAAAACCCCCCTGAACTTGCAACTTTAAGTGCCCACACCCCTTAAGTGTCCACACCCCTTAGCGTGTAAACACGCATTTGTACACGGTGTAAAAAATGCTTGATGTGGTTGTCCACGTAGATATCCACGTAGATAATTACAACCCGACCCAAGTTACCCATTTATTTTAACTTTAAACTAAACATTGGGATTTAAACCTCTTTATCATCAAAATTTCAACCCTCACCGATGGTTTGTCTCCTTCATATGTTCTCTCGAAAGCACGTTTCATTGTACGACTTCCATTACATTTGTTCTTTAGGAAGTAATAAATGGGGAGTGAGTAGATTCATTTCTCCTCCACCAATGAGCTAATCTAATAAATAATTAACTTTCGTTAGAAGGAGCCCAAACAATAAGCATTCAAGGATATCGGGCTAACTCCCGCATTTTCATATTTTCTTTTGTTATTTCCTATCGATGATGCTTTCCTTTCCAAAATACTCAACTCATCTTGAACACGAAAATCACCACACGTATCAATGTATTAAGTTTTCCTAATACTAATAACCGGACAATACGACAATATAAGAAACGATACGAGAACAGAACGACGGGCATAACTAAACATAACTAAAAGTCGTTTCCCCTTGCACCGAATTTTAGTTAAACACAACTAAAAGTCTCACGGGACCCGATAACTAAACATAACTAAAAGTGCGCCCTCCGGCGGACTTTAGTTAAACACAATAAAAGTCTCATTTGACCCGCAAGATAACTAAACATAACAAAAGTACGCACTCCGGCACTTTTAGTTAAACACAACTAAAAGTCTGCTTGATCCCGGATAACTAAATATAACTAAAAGTCCGCCTCCAAGATATTCACTTTGCATTTCTAAGAAAGTATGCCTCGGATCGAGCTTGCATTTTAATCTTCTTATGCAGATATTGTTCCAACTCACATGCTTAATCTCGGTTTACAAATTAACAACAATTAACATAAGTATGAATTCGGCTTGAGACAAGCAACCCAAGCGATATGTCCAACTTAACGGAATATAGAGTACTAGATTTTTTCGAATCGAGCTATTAAATTTAAAGTAACCATAAAACTTTGCGTCCATGACGGTTGAGTTTGTGGTAATTAAGTTATATCCCAAAGAAATTAACAAATCAATATTTTTGATTATTCGTGTGGATCCTCGTATATATACTTCAAAACCTAACAATAAATTGTTCGAATTAAGCGAATAGTAGTTAGTATCTCACGTTAATGACAATGGGTTCGTGCCTCTGTGTGTTTAACAATTAACATATCGCTATACAATGCAACCCATAATTAGTCTAGTATTATAAATCATTGGTTCAAAGATTAATGGAAAGGAAGAAAATTGATGGCAAAGAGAAGAAATTTAATGGAGGAATTCTTGAAATTTCTAATATATGGTGGAGGAGAAGGGGTTGTGGTGTATAAATAGGAAGAGAATAGAGAGAGAGAGACGTTGGGGAAGGAAAATATTAAAGGAAAATGGTTATTTTAAGTTTTTAACCGTTGGGGGGTCGATGTGGACAAAAATGACCCCTCACGCGCCAATGAACATTTGAAGTCACCTTCATGCCATGTGGACACTTAAGGGGGACGCGACGCATAAAGTTGCAAGTTCGGGGGGGGTTTTTAATCCTCCGCATAGTTTAGCTGTGCACTGTATAAAAAGTTGCAAGTTCAGGGGGGTCCCAAGCGCTTTTGCCTCTTATAAATGAGTAATTTTATATTTAAATGGAGCTTGAAAGGTCCTATTTTGAGGATGATAAGTTTAAAATGTTTCTAAATAAAGAAAAATATATCTGTCTTTTTCGAGAACAAAAGGTGTTGTCTATAATGAAAACGGAAAAGGCTTAGATGTATCCTTCTACTGTATGAAATTGCACGGATATGTCCGTCGTTAAAAGGTGTCTCACATATAAATTATTTATTTTACTAATGATAATATCATTTTTATTTTTCAATTTGTTGATGATCTGGATAGTTTTTTCTGGATATTTTTAGTCTTTTCAGTCCCAATATCTACACGATAATGCATGCAACAACTGCCGCACAAAACATAAACATAAAAAAAATTATTACAAATCTGTCATAAAAAAAAAAAAAAATCACAAGTCTAATGTAAGTCATTACAGATCACAAAAAAAAAATCATAAGTCATGACAAATCTACTATCTCTTATGCATGGAATTCACGAAAGGGCCAGACCACATGAATTTTATGTAAGACCATATAAATGCTTAAAACGTAATACTCTCTATTATTGTTGTCAAAGTTTCAGCACTGCGGGAGACGTTTTTTCAGGTGTCATAAGTTTAATGTAAGTTATCTCTTTTTCCTTGTGATTTTTTTTTTTTTTGTTGCAAATCTGTAATGAATTTTTTTATGATTATGTTTTGTGCGGCAATTGTTGCATGCATTATCATGTAGATATTGGGACTGGAAAGACGAAAAATATCCGGGTCATCAACAATTTGAAAAATAAAAATCATATCATCATATAGTAAAACAAATCTTTTGAAAAGGGAAAATGGTGCTCTTATTATGAAAACAATCTTTAAGATGGTTGTAGTTGCATTTAATCTTTTAGTTGTATAATTTAGATGTAATGTAATGGTGGATGCATGGATTGTAATTGCAAATGTTTTTTATGTTTTAGAGTGCAATGATATTTTATGTCATATTTTTGTTTTTTGTCATAATATTTAGAAATTTCAGGGGACCAAATATGCCCCTATACTATGGAAAACTGCACAAATCTTCCCTCTAATATTTTTGTCAGGTTTCCGCTAACTCAAGGGCATGAGTAACCCAAAAAATAATGTTAAGGGCATATGTGAGACTACCTTTTAACGACCGGCATATCCGTGCAATTTCGTATAGTAAAAGGACACATATGGACCTTTTCCGTAATGAAAATAATTGTTTAAGTAAACAGAAAACACCACTTAGCCTTAGTTGGTGGTTTACTTGTTGTCAAACCTTGTTCAAAGCCCCAGTTAGGCCTATTTGTTTTGCAATTGATTAAGATATGAATTTTAATTATTAAATGTGATACTGATAAATTTCTCTCAGAAAACGACACTCTAAATTGCCCACTAATCTTCGAGCCTAAATGCCCTTAAATCTTAAATAACCTATTCCATCTTATGATAGTTCAAATCACATATGACTGTACAACTTATGGACTCATTAGCCAAAATAAAAAGGACAAAAAAGAACGTCAAAGTCACACACACGCACGCGCACACGCATCCTTTCTCCTCACAAAATTCACATCAATTAATCAGAAGATAGATCTGAGCCCGTTTGGATTGACTTATAAGTTGTCTATAAGTTATTTTCAATTTTCTTGATGTTGTTTGTACCAGGTTTAAAGTCGTTTTGTCTTAAAATAAACTCAAAAAATTAATTAAACCCGTTTAACTTTAGCTTATACGAAGCAACTTATAAGTGAAACAACTTATAAGCCAAAAAAATAAGTTAGACTATCCGGATATTTGAGAAAAACGTCATTTAACCTCAATCTTGACGAAAACTCGGTTTAGCAACTAAACTTAACTTGTATTTATTTACCCCCCTTAACAACTTTCATCCCAATTATTTACCACCCTAAGAAAATAATACCACTCTCACAATGGGAGGTGCACACACTCGCCACGTCATTCTTGCATCATTGCATTGCCACGTCGTTGCCATGTATCAAAAATGACTAACCCTTCATTTTTTGTTTTTCTTTTATTATTTTTCTCTTTCTTCTTCTTTCCTCCTTCTCTCTTTCTTCTTCTTTCTCCTCAACACCACCCCCCGCCCCGCCGCCACACCTCCGCCACCGCCGCCCTTCCGCCGCCGCACCGCCGCCGCCGCCAAGCAAAATAATCAATACTAAAAATTACCAACCCTTCATTTTTATTTTTCTCTTCCTTCTTCTTTCTCCTCATCCTACCATAAACACCCATAAGAATAACACCCACAAGAACAACACCCACCATCACCCCACCAAATTTCACCCCATTTTTTTTCAAATTCGTCCAAATTGATTATTTTGGTTGTTATTGTTGGCTATTATTATTATTATTATTATTATCATTTTTTGGTTTCTTGATTTTGATTTTGTTTTCCATTTCTTCCATAATCATTATTCCATAACCACCACCATCTTCTTCTTCACAACCCCTCACCCCCGTGACCACGACCCCCCCCGCCCCCCCCCCCCTCCCCCACCATCTTCACAACCCCCACCCCGCCGCGGCCACGACCCCCCCCGCCCTCCCCCACCCCCACGCCCCCCCTCCCCCCCCCCGCGCCCCGCCCCCCGCCCTCCCCCCACCCGCCCCCCTCCCCGTCATCTTCCATCCCATTCGACACCCCCACCCACCCACCCCCCCGCTCCCACCATCATTCCTCTTTCTCTCTATATTCTCATCATTCTTTTCTTACCATTTTTGGTTTCTTGATTTTGATTTTTGTTTTCTTTCAAAAATAAAATTATGAAATAATGATTATGGATGATTTTGAGAAGGAATGGGATGAAATTTGGTGGGGTGATGGTGGTGGTGGTGGAGTGAGTGTGGTTAAAGATGTGGGTGTTGTTATTATGGGTGGTTATGGTAGGAGAGAGAAAGAAGAAGAAAGAGAAAATAAAAAAGGAAGGGTGAAGAAGATGGTGGTGGGGGCGGGGGTTGTGGGGTGAAGAGAGAGAGGGGCGGGGTGGGGTGGGGTGGGGTGGAGGTGGAGAGAAAAATAATTAATTATTTTTTAATTATATATTATTTTTATTTTATTTTTAATTATATAATAATATATATCTATATATATATCAGCGACCCCCCTTTTCACTCTCTTAATTTTTTTTTTTTTTTTTTTTTTGCCACGTCGGCTTTCAGGGTGGTAAATAATTGGGATGAAAGTTGTTAAGGGGGTAAATAAATACAAGTTAAGTTTAGTTCTAAAGCTTTTTTTCGTAAATCTTAGTTCGAGGTTAAATGATGTCTTTTCTCATATTTTTTTTTCTGGCTTATAAACTATTTTCAACTTATAAGCTGATTTTTTTATTTGCGCTTCATCTTTGAATACGGAATCTCCGAAGACAGAAGCTTTTAGTTTGGAATGATATGAATAATTTTCAACAGGCATCCTGAACAAAGAAATGATTAACTATTTTTTTCTATTTAATGAAAAATCAAAAAGACCAATGTGACAATAAGCCTCTTGTATTGTCGTCCGAAAGTCGTGACACTCCCTCTTTTGCTGGCTTCAGCTACCTAACTGGAATTTTGACAAAAATCAAAAGCCTGTAGTTAACTACGACGCTAAATATTGCTGAGGATTCAGAAACAAAATTTCCAGCTTGAGAGCTCTTGACACTAAAGCTTATCCAGCTTAGAGAGTTAAAACTAGTACTAATAGCTTGATTAAGTAAAGAATAAAATCATGCATCACTAGCTCTGGCTCTGGCTCTGCTTCAGTTTCTTTGACAGAATGTTGCGTGTTTGTCTACCTGCAATCTGTATGAATGCATGTGTGATACGACTTCCAATTGCAGATCAAGTGCTTCCAACACGCGGAATTTATTCATCCTGCCAAGCTGTTTCCAGCGCCACCCTCCATTTTGACCTAGGCCACAGCCACCTGGTCATTCTCCCATGCCTCATCCAGAAGAAATGGAAAGTTGCTATTGACCCAAAATACTGCAAAGGATATTCAACGATTAAGCACTGGTAATAGGCATTGTTCTCGAGGAAACATTTGCGTAGAAAGCACTCTTGTAATCACACTCTTCATTACAATCCAAACAAAATCAGCAAATCTATTTGTCAACATGGTGTTGTTCCTAAAGTGAGCTTTACTCACATTTTCCGCATTGACCATGAAATTACAAGATTGCGTCTTTTTCCAAAAAATAATACTAATAATAATGGTGGTGTCTGAACCCGCTCTGTCAGCAAGGAGCAAGAGACCCGTGTTTTAAGTAGTGATGTCAGAATTGAACTTATCCGTATCTATTTAGTGATTTATATACACCTCGACTGATTCAACAGGTACCTGCTATATTTTACCACAAACCATAATATGCACCGGACAACTCCGCCTTCCAGAGGTTAGATAAATTGGGAAAAATCACCTAATACTTCAAAAAAGCACATCTTATCCACCAATCCTTGAAGGATATGGCATACTCTGGTGGCAAAGTGAAAACCCAATCTTGATATTCTCCATCCTGAATTGTATAAGATTTAATATCGCCTGTTAGGTTTAGATATCTAGGTTACAATGTTTATCATTTAGTTGTTAGTCTCAATATCTCTGTCTTTTATCTACAACATAATGAACTCAATGAAATACATTTACTTGATTTAAGAAAATAATGAACAGAGAAGAGTACTACAACAGCATACCCAGTGAAATCCCACAAAGTGGGGTCTGCGGAGGGTAGAGTGTACACAGACCTTACCCCTACCTTGGGAGGTAGAGAGATTGTTTCCGGTAAACCGAACAGAGAAGAGTGTATTAGTAAAAAAATAATTTCAGAAGTCCAGTATTATATGAATTTACTACCACATTTTTATGCGTATTAAAGGTATAATATTAACTCCCTCCAAAAATATCCATAAAAATGTAGGAAAGAGAGGGGCTCGGGGGTTGAAAGTTGAAAAAAATCTTTATCTTCTAGTGTGACTCCTTGCCCAAATAAAGAAAGGGAAATTAGATTCTTGTTTAAATATTAGTTCAGTGTGGGACCTTAGGGAAGTAGAGAAGATCTCCAGCATCTAAAAGTGATAAGACATTTTATTTCGAAGAGCCCATTTATGTTCAAATGAAAAGCCACAAGAAACTTTCAACACAAGGTCTTCATACTTTACTTAACAAAATTTTATAGACACTTGGTATGGAAGAGTAAATCAAACATTAAAATTCTTTTGTTTCAAAGTAATTTTCTTTTTTGTGATGGCACTTAGTCGTCAATATGGAAGAGTAAATCAAACATTAAAATTCTTTTGTTTCAAAGTAATTTTCTTTTTTGTGATGGCACTTAGTGGTCGATATGAGATGCTAGAATCAGTGCCGCTTAACAGAGAAACATACACTCAGGAAAGAGAAATTATTCACGTAACAAAGCATGGATAATTCACAAAACAGCCCTGAGTCACTGGTGACAATCACAGCAAAAAATCACAGTGCAACGGATGGAAGATTCCAAGCTACTGACTTCTAACAAGTGACTAAATAAGATGAATAAATTTGGGGAGGACGCACTTTCAAATTAGAAGCACCATTGCAAGCTAGCAGTACATCAAGCTCATATTTAGAAAATAATGTCTCTACCCATACTCTATTAACCAAACATATGCAGCTAGTTAAATTAGTTGCACCATACAGGTTTAACTAGTTATAGACAATTTTTTGAATGTGAAACCCAAGAGATATCAAAGAAAGACTCATTGGACAGCAGATAAATCCCAAACTTATTGTTTTGATCTGTATAAAGCCGAAACTGATTCTTCTTCCCCCTTTCTTTTCAGGCAACTAAAAGCTTGATAGATGCCTACTATGTTGTTACCTAGAGGGCACAAAGAAATGAAGGTTCCTTTTTTCACCTTTTTTGAGGGATAGGGTAAGGCAGGAAACAAAACAATAATTTTTTTTTGAAATTGGGGAAACAAAACAATAAATATTATCTTAATAAACTCAGCAAGGAAAGTTTATCGTCACCAAACTGACAGAAAAACGAGAGAAACAAAATTTCGGACGACTGTTTTCCGGAAGCATTACGTTGACAAGGACTCAAAATGAATTCTTCTGAACTTTCTCCATCAAGCTCTATGTTAAGTGCAAGACTGTTGAACTTCTATCCTCTGTGTGTAACCTAGGGGTTGATAATGAAATGGGCCTGAATAGATGGAATGAATACGATATAGCTAAGCCTGACTAGATTGGAATTGAGGCATATCTAATATATTGCCTAAAGGCTGACAAGACTATATAGGCATCCCAAACAATCACGATCAGCATATTACTAGTAAAAGGACTAGATAGGAAAATGAAGTGGAGTACCAAAGCTCTGCCGAGCAGCATACTACTTTTTGGCTTTTCCATGCTGTTGAATTTTGTTGTACAATTCGCACACATCAGGCACCTTATCCTTGTAAGGAAGCACATAAACCTGATGAAATTTTTGTTCTGATGGCAACAGAACAGTATACAGATTGTAATCTTCATCATACAGTTTCTTCTCGACTAAACTTTTCATGAGTTCCAACCGGGGCAAAACCCTCTTTTTCATACTGAACATAAGCAGTGTCGGGTGAGAAGCCAAGTAAGCAGGTTCCAAACCAAGTTCCTCCATATAAAAGTTTAGCGAAGCTCGCAATCTCTTCTGTGATAGCCTTAAACAATAAGGCAAAAGCTGAACCAATTTAGTTATATCCCATTTAGACCATCCATAATCCCTAAAGACACCAAGTTTCGTGTCTATAGTCGACTCTTTCATCGAAATAAACACATCAACTCCATGTATAAACATTCCCGACCCTCGAGAAATATTAAATTCACTTTGTAGTCTCTCCACTTTTTCCTCAACACTCTCAGGACTTGCCAAAAGAGTATATGGATTCTGAACTAAAAACTTCTTGATATTCTCATCTGAAAACCCAATACTCTTAAAAAACAACATATTGATCCTCAATCTTTCACATGATTTAACAAACAACAAACATGGTTTTTTCTTGATAGCTTTCACTACATACTCATCACTACCCAATACTTCTCTAAGATAACTTACACAAAATCTCATATCAGAAATTTCAGGACTTCCCAAAATAGAAACACTTCCTGTAACAACCTTAACTAAGTCAGTTCCAGATAAACCAAGATCTTTAAGAATGTCAAGTTTGGGCTTTAAGGTTTTGTCAACATCACATAAAAGCAACTTGGGTACTAAAGAAACAATTTTTCCAATATGGGTTTTGTCTAAACCATTTTGTTCAAAGAAATTTAACACAACTTGAGGATTTCCACTGGATTTTGAACGAAATACCTTAGTGTTTGTTGAAATGGCTTCTTTTCTTGAAAATCCAAGAGATTTGACGAGATAGTTGATCAAGAAACGGGTCGGGTCGTGGGTCGGGTCAGGGGTAGTTTTAGTTGAATATTGAAAAAGGAAATTGGAGTTGTAGATGAAGAAAAGTTGCCCTAAGGTGCCATGGTTGTTCGGTTTGAATAAACGAGCCGCCATTGTTTCCAGTTTGCATCAGTCTGATGAAAAGAAATGGACCAAAGTGGCCTAAAGAATAAACGTTATTTTCTGTGTCTTTTTAAAAGCTAGCCTCACTAATTGGAATACATAATTTACTGTGAGGATTTAAGGATCTTTTGATTAAAATAGTGAATATGCAAGATTTATAAATATAAAAAGGAGTTGTTTATGCTGAGATTAAAAATAAAATAATTATTATGTGGTTATTAATAATGTACTATAGTCACACAGCATCCACATATAACAGGGCCTCTATATAACAGTCAAGTTTTTTCGAAACCGATTTTTAATGTTATATTTTACTTCTCTATAACAGCATTTTACCTATAACAGGAAAAATCAACTTTATAACAGTACGCTCTTTGTAAACTTACCCCTCATATAACAACTCTCTTCTTTTTTGATAATATAATAATTAACTAATTTTCATAAAAATAGAATATATATGATTACCAATAGTAAGTGTAGATATTTTGACCAAATAGTTGATCCTTTAATACACTATTTATGACAAAGAATGTGGTATGAATATATATTTTCATCATTAAAAGATTTGCCTTCGTTATACAAAGTATGATTAAATTTAGAATTTGGCAATTAAAAATGAAAAATTAGATTATATGCATCTTTTTTGCCTATAATAGCGAAATATTATTTAAATGTCAATGTTGTTATAGATGTATAACAATCATTCTCTATAATAGCTAAAAAAAATCGGACCCAACAATGTTGTTATAGAGAAGTTTGATTGTACTAATAAAAATAAAAATTAATTCTCTATTAGTGATAATTGAGTATGCGTTTTATGTAAAAAAAAAAAAAAGTTGGGGAAGGGTGATAGGAGAGAGGATTACAAGGGTGGGAATTGAACTTTCAAAGGTGAAAGTTCAAGTAATCAACCAATTCAACTACTAAGAGTCCTTGCATTTTATGTAATGAATATATTAGTTAATGACGTTTTTGTTGTTCTGATAAATGAATCGTTACTCAATTTTATTCAAGGCCGGCTCATGAAAGCGGTTGCTTTGGCGCCCCCCCCCCCACCCCCTCCCCGCCGCCTCCACCCCAACCTCAAATTAAGGGCCCCTAATTTTTATAGTTATTTGGTATTATATTGTATATAATTACTGTTATTATTAGAAAGATACTAGATTCAGGCTTGTTTTTGGGAATATGATAAGAGACTATTTAAAGAAATAGATGGTATGTAGATAAATACTTAATTTTCATAATAAACAAGCGATATGTATAAAGAATAATTCGATGACGATATTGATATTTAAAAACAAAGTCTGTCGTAACATTTTTATAGTTGATTATTTCTTATATAAGGAGTGGATCATATCATTTTTTTCAATTCAAAATAGACGTGAACTATTTCAAATGTATGAAATTATTTCAACATCTACTTAGTAGTAAGACTATTAGATGAAGAGAACTTATAAAAAATATTATCTAAATGGTGATGCTTCTCGCAAAATATTGCGGAAAGCTTGCTAAATAAAGTTACTAGATATCTTCAATGATGAGAACTAACAGATGGTCGAATATGGTCAAGATGCGTACAAGATGGTTCGTACACCATCATAAACAAAAAGAAAAGAAATCAAATAAACATAAATAAATTTATTTATTAAATTTAAGGCCTTTGCTTAAGATTCGCTTTACGCCACCAATTCCGTTGAGTAGCCCCCGATTTTGTTCTTCTCTAATAGGAATTTTTATACCAAATAACTAAATAGCTTAATAAGAATGTCTGTGCGCTGTCCCGGTAGATGAATTATTATTTTTATCTTTAAATAACCTAATCATGCCGTTACTAATTCACGCAGATATCATTTGCTTACGACATTTATATTCTAGCGTTATTTTATGTACCTTGTTTGGTTACTATATTTATTTTTGGTCATAAATAATAGGGGAAAAGGCCAAATATATTAGCTAACTTTACCCTCCATTTCACATTTCTACTAATTATACTTCTGTCGTCTTCAAACTTCCCACATGTACCCCTATTTGAATGAAAAACTCCAAATCAAGCTAAAATATCCAATTTCACTTAAAATTACCTATTCCCTCCATTGACCCGACCCGAATCACTTGATAATTTTAGCCCATTGAAATAACACCCAAATCCCATTTGCTCTAATCATTTAAATGTTTCCAAGTTCTACTGAAAAATAGTGTATAAATAACATATATAGCATAATTAGTATACTAATGTTGTATAAATAACATATACATATATATTCTCTCCGGTATAAAATAATTGGGGTTTCAGATTTTGGCACATGAATTAAGAAATTCACTTACACCTAAAAATTAAGAGGTGTATTCACTAAAATACCCCTAATTAAGAGGGGTTTTGAAACTATAACAAGCATTAAATTTGTTTATCTAATTAAGAATGTGTCAAGGGTAAATTTGAAAAATAAAATAAAGTATCTTCTTGATAGACTATAACCAATTATTTTGGACCAACTTTTAGAGGCTAAATCCTCAATTATTTTGTAGCGGAGGGAGTAGCATACTACTTGTTTAACTAATATATACATAATAGGAGTATATAATAATTTGAACAAGTATATTATGAAGTATTAAATAACTACTGGTGTGCCATATTATATTATTTGAATATACATGGTACATAATTCTTTAACCATATATATCATTATGCATAAAGTATCCATATACCAAAAATAAAATAAAATAAAGGGGAAAAACCAAAAAAAAAAAAAAAAAAAAAAAGAGAGAGATTTCGCAATAGGATATGAACATTAATGTGGTCTAACGGTGGCGTGGGATCATTTTCCCTCTAAATCAGCTAGTGAAGCATTAATTAACTTAAAAGTTTTTTACGGAATTTAAGACCAGATCATTAAGTTGTTATTGCGGAATTTAGGCTTAAAATCGGGGTTCCGTTCGGCAAGGGATTGCTAGGATTGTACTAATTTTTATTTGGCTACAATTTGGTATGTATTTTTTTTTTTTTTTTTTTTTATAGTTATTTGGCTAGTTGGATGGCATTTTTGAGTAAAAAACATAACGGCAAGGACATTTTTAAGCCAAAAACACGACGAAGGGTAATTTTGACCTATTTCGGATAGTTCAACCTTTCAAGGGTATTTTTGGCCCTTTTCCCTTTTCTTTATTATGTAAGTATCTCCTTATTCATACAGATTTAATTAAGTTAAATTGTATGGTCCTAATGCATTTTTTAGAAATATTTCTAACAAAATTTTAGTACTCCCTCTGTCCCATATTATTTGTCCACATGATTAAAAATAGTCTTCCTAAAATACTTGTCAATTTATAAAATCAAGATATAATTTATTAAATGTTTCCTATTTTGTCTTTAACATTAATTATTTTTTAAATTAACCAATATTGATTAGAGTGCAACTTATTGAAGAGAGATAAAGATAATGTAGTAACAATAATCTTTTATTTATAATTTTTTAAAAGGCGTGTAAAAAGGAAAGTGGACAAGTAATATGAGACGGAGAGAGTACTCAACTTTTTGCAATTTTCAAAGTGGTTCTAAGTGTCTAAAATGCACAATATAAAAACCAATAAGGGTCGTCCAAATTCTAACAAAATTCTTTATCATTTTATCCAATCCAAGCTCAACAAACAATGAAGTTGATTCCCATCCTTGCTCTTCTATGCTTTCTTCTCTGCAGTTCTGCATCCTCTGGTATGTACCATTGATCCCAAAATCACTTAAGTAGGATACAAACTGCATTCTTAATAATTAGAGTGAATGGTAAAAAACATGCCTAAACTATCACTTTCTTTTTTTTTGCAAATTTTATACCTTAACTATCTATTATTCTCTTTACTACCTAAATTATTACTCCCTTTGTCTTAAACCAACACCTCGATGCTAAGTTGGCCAAATATTTGAAATCAATAGACAGCAAGTGTGTGGAGCTCAACTCGGCATCGGGGTGTGTTTTAATATAAAGGGAGTGATAGTTTAGGTAGGTAAATGGAATAATGGATAGTCGAGTATGAAACTCGCGAAAAGATGATAGTTTAGGTGTGTTTTTATTATTAACTCTAATTATTAAGTAGTGTAGGTAATTGAAAACTTGAACTATAATCATTAGATTACAAATCTAAAATAATTCTGAGATTTTCCTACTTAGCTTGGATAAAGTATAATTTTTCTTGATTTACTTAGAAGTTGTGGGATGATTCTTATGAAGCATAACTTTCTACAAACAATTGTACCTCAATTTCAAAAAAGTTGGGATCAACGAGTTCTAATTGCCTCTTGGCCAAAGATGCAAATCCGGAGCAAGAAAAGAACAAGATTCAACATTTTTTCTTATTTCTTGTTTCCTTTCAATTAGTTGAATTTCAATTTCTTTTTAATTTATTTTTTATTTTTTTGAAAAAGGGGGGAATTTGGAAAGGAAATGCACTGAAATGGTATGCTATGTGGGAATAAAAATGGAGAATTGCCAAATCGGAGAATGCATGGTCAACTGTGCAAAGACTTATGAACACACTCTTTTTGGAGAGTGTTTCTCACATGATAGTTGCTTATGTGGTGTTTCTTGCTGTGTTCTTGGGAAAGCTAATTAAAGCTTTGTTTAATTTGTAATACTTTTACTAGGAAAAATTCTCAGTCAAAACAAGAAATCTCAATTTGACATGCTCTGGCTTTTTTTTGTTTTTCCCTTCTAATTCTCTCTCGTGTAAATATATGATGTCCATAGTGAAGTAATAGTAAACGAAGAAATTAGTTAAAAGGGATCTTTACAAAAATGAATAGAGGTATATGAGCCTCATACGATCCTCTGTATATATGGACGATTCTGACATAATACATAGGCGATCTGTTATATTGTGTAGAGGGTCATTTAATCAATTCACCCTGAATGCAAAATCATTTAGAGAATTAGAAGGGGGGAAAACTCCATCAACTTTATCACCACTACTTCAAAGTGTATGGATTGATGGGACAGAGAAAACATTTTAGCCTGTACACCTAATTTCTTTTTCTTGAGACTAAGCTATTATATTGTTTACTTTGATCAAGTGTTAAATCTCAGTAAATTCTCTTCTTTAGCAAAAAAAATAATGAAAAGCAAAGAGTTATAGTCCTAATTGCCTTTGAATGACAATAAAGGACGATAAATTTGTCTTTCATAAATTCAAACATGTGAAATAATCACTAAAATTTAGTATACCCGAATACTCAAACAAGATATCTCTGTCAATAAAGTTTCTGATGCAACGTCGAATCCCTTTAAAATAGAGGAAATTTCAATAATGTACAATTTAGCATACAAAATTATATTTGCATAGTCATATTTTTAAATTACACCCCACGTAGTCACTTTTTCACAATATACAACATTATACAACAATATATAATTTTATATATCTGGAGTAGATAATACATCAACCTTGTATAAGAGTGTATAATAATGCATAGAGTGTGTAATAATGTATAAGAGGTGTTTATATCCAATAAAATTCAATTGTATACAACAATATACAATATTTTTTCAATTGTAGTGAAGGTACTAACATACAACAGGCTTTTGAAGTGAGGGGTACAAATTGGGCCATTTCGAATAATTTTACAAACGTGGACTATTTCGAGTAATTATTTTTCCTAAATAGTCATCGATGGTTATTTTCCCATTAAATAACCACACTAGCGAAAAGATGATACAAGTTCGAAGGGTGCCCATCTAAATTTATTATTATGTTGTATTAATGTATTATAGGAGTTTATTTTTCTTCAGTTTACATTTGTTAATTATCATTATTGTGGTTGTTTGTGGAGATTATGTTAATTTTATTTTAAGTGCTTACCAACAGATAGTGATAAATTTATGGGAAAATTTCAGAGACCTCCCTTCACGTTTTGCTTCGTTTCACTGACCTCACCTCACGTTTGCAATATTTCGGCTACCTCCCCAATTTTAGCTTTTTTGTAACAACAATTTTATTCTATTTATTACTAATGAAAAATAATATACTTGGACTAATTTGCCCTCTCTTCAATTCAATTTTATTTATGTTTCCTTTATTTTTTTTATTTCAATCCTTTTATGTAAATTGAGAGGTCACAGTTACTTTACTATTCGTTGTTAAAGATCTCTCTTTTTTTTTTTTAATTATTTCTTTTATTTGGGAGATATGGCTTCAATTTCTTCAAGTCCTCGGACTGTAGCAGAAATCTTCAAAGATTACAGTACTCGCCGTGCTGGGATAATTCATGCCTTAGCTAATGGTGAAATCATAAATAAACGCATGGTTTTGCCGGTAAAATAAATGAAATTGGATTGAAGAGATGGCTGAGTATTTGGAGCTCATGTTTTAAAGGTGATATTGATAAAATAATAATTAATCAAAAGAGCATGATCTTAGGGAGGGCAAATCAGTCTAGGTATTATTTTTCATTAGTAATAAATAGAATAAAATAATTGTTACAAAAAAGCTAAAATAGGGGAGGTAGCCGGAATATTGCAAACGTTCTTTTCAATTTATCTAAAAAGGAGTATTATATTTTTTTAGATAACGAAAAATAAATACGTGAGGAGGTCAAATTTTCCCTAAATTTATTATAAAAATCTGATTCACATGTTCTTTTTTTTTTTCAATTCTTTATTTTTATATTTTTTTGATCTAAAAAAAAAAAATCTTGGAGAGTTATATTTTTATTTGATTCAAAAACAATTTAAACTTAGCATTCTCAATTTATGAATGAACTATTTTTCAAAGTTCAAGGGTAATTTTGGCCCTTTTCCGTATTTTTTATTCAAAAACAATTTAAACTTAGCATTCTCAATTTATCGAAATGATATTGTGTTATTGCTCATCCAGCTCCATTTAATCCAAAAAGTTATTCATTTTATTACTACTATATATAAGGGACAATGTAATGAGTTTTGTAGTACTTAGTTACATTGTAACTATTTGGTTGGCCCAACCAAAATGATTTGCTCTTTCAAATTACCCTTGAATTTACTATTTATTACTTCATGTACCCAAGTATATTTCCAATAAATCTAGATTCAAACCCTTTTTGGTAGCATATATTTTTTCTATGTCTTATTTTTGCCCCTACTTTATTTTATTTTTACTTAGGTTGACATAATCAATTTGGTAAATATAATCAATTTTGAGCCCTTTAAAAATGCTTAAAAAGTTGTGAAAAGTGATGATGTCATCTGATAAAAATAACTATGCACAAAAATAATCTAAAATGGTGATGATAATAACTTTAAAGAACTCATTTGGTATTGGAAGAGTACTCGGTTGATTAAATTTTCTTTAGTAATTCTTAATCACCTCTAAATTTCTCTTGATCTTATTTTTAGTGAAAAGAAATCATTATGAAAATATAAAGTTAGATTTAATGATATAATACAATTATACAATAGAAAATAAATTTTAAAACTTCTTAACAATTAATAGATTAATTGGAAAATAAAAGAAAAAACTTTAAATTTTATTCAATTTGCTTAATTAAGTGGGATAGAAAAGAGGAAAAGATGCTTACTAAGTGATCAGCTCCTCAATATATTGACAATGACATCCTTCTTTTATTACAAACAATTCAAATTGTCAGAAATCATGTAATCCTTAATTGGTTGAGTAAGGGAATTTTCTTTTAAGAATAAAGCATCAATGAGTTAATGACAAACTAAATTAATTCTTAAACTTTGTTTTAATGAATTCAATTCTTTTTTAATTTCATCTAAACCTATACTTTAATCACCATATTTGTTTTAGTATAAACCATTGTCACATGAAATTATGAGTAATTAATCAATAAATACCAAAATATGCTATTCTACCTCTAACTAGAAACTATATGCTCACAAATTCATAAAATATTAAAATGTCCTTTTCAATTTATGATTATAGTCAGTTTAAAATCATTTTGCATACTTTAAATTATATTACTAAACATCAAGTTATCTCTGTCTCTTTGATATCTGTTTATTCCCTAGCAAATTTGCTTTCCTATTACAATTCTTTCAGTAAATTATCTAATTATGAGATTAAAAACTTGAAAATGAATAATACATGATTAAAAAGCTATCATCTTGAAAGAATTGTGCCTAAAAAACGTACACAAATTATTATTTTTTCAGTTAAAACCTATGAAGTGCATTATTACGAGAAAATGGATATTGGGCGCAGAACATACATATTTATATATAGACTAGTATAAGAAGAGAGAAAATGGAACATGCAACTCTTATAATAATTTTATTAGGAGTACATTACATACATTTGACTTATACGTAAGAATTCTTGATTAATTTCTCGAACACTTCCGCATAAAATTGCGTTCATTGGGGAGAAATAGCTATTTGGTCCTTTACATTTTTTTAAAAAAGTTTTATGACCTTTTTACAATAGCTATTTATTTTTTACACATGAGAGATCCGAAAAAAACACATAAGAAATCTAAAAAAGTCATTTTCTTCTATTCAAATTGTAAGAGGTCAAGAGATTTTATTAGCGTTGGGGGTGAGTAGTATAATACTTTCTCCATACCAAAATAATTGAGGTTTTAGCTTTTAAAGATTAGTTCAGAATAATTGATATTTCACAAACAAAAGTATCTAATTACTCTTTTTTTTCTTTTTCTTTTTTTCAAATTTGTCCTTGATACATTTTGATATCCCCAATTATGTCAATCTAAAAAGAAAAGAAGACCCTACTCCTTCCGTTTCACAATAAGTGGTGTTTTTATCTTCTCATTTTGGTTCAAAATAAGTGATGTTTCACATAATCAAGAAGACATAAATGACGTTTTTTCAATTTTACCCTTATTTAAATAAAAAAGAATTTTACATAACCAAGAAAACTATATAAAATGTTTTAGAAAATCTTATTTCACAATACGCATTCAATTTTTTTTTTTTTTTTCGATTACGCGGATTTTGATATCCTTAAGAAATCATTTATAAGGGTAACTTTTTGACTATTTTACCCTCTCACCATATTTCATCACTTTTTCTCTCCTCAGTAGATAGGTAATGATGAAACCTCTTAAATGTTGATTATGAACTCACAAAATCAGCCCATCGATGTAAGTAATAGAGTATAAGGGTAAAATGTGAAAAATTTACTTAATTTTATTTTGAGTAAATAAAACAATAAATATTTTTAGTAAAGACGACAAATATTATTTTGAATTAGAAAGTAATTAAGAGTATTTTAGTCGAAACCTCTTAAGAAAATTTCTTAATTGATGTATCTAAGCTTAATAAAACTCCAATTATTTTGAAGGGGAGGAAGTAGTAATTTTTGGAATCAAGGAAGTGGGAAGAATGAGAGCATAAACCCTTTAATATTCCTTCCCAATCTTAATATGCATACAAGGAAATGATGCTTGTCAAAGCTCGAGCTATTCTATCATCTGCTTTATTATTCAAATTTGATGGTAATCCCTTTCTCTTTCATTACTCAACAACTGCGGTAAGTACTTCTAATCTGTTAGTGAACTACTTCATCAACTCATTGGGATTCTCCAAAGAAGAAGCCATCTCTTCATCTGCTAAGGTAACCCGCAACATTTCTTTCAAGAATGCAGATTTAGCCCTCAATTTCTTGAAACAAACAGGTTTTAACGATACCAACCTCAAAATCTTGGTTTCCAAGTCTCCAGATTTGCTATTCTATGATGTTGAAAGAACCCTTAAACCCAAATTACAATGTCTTTCTGAACTTGGGTTATCTGGTCCTGATTTAGTCAAAGTCCTTTTGAGAGATTGGACACTTGTTAATAGAGGATTAGATACTCATATAAAACCCCTTTTAAATCGTCTTAGAAATGTATTGGGTAGTGATGAAAATGTGGTTAAGGTTATAAAGAAAACTTCTTGGTTGATTAGTCATAATAATCATGGAACTATGGAAGCTAATCTGAATTTATTGCGGTCGTTTGGTTGCTCAAATGATAAGATCAAGAATACTGTGATTAGAAATACACACCTTCTTAAAATTAGTACCAAGAAGCTTGAGAAAATGCTGCATAGGGTGGAAAAAGAAGTTGGTGTTTCTCCTGACTCGGCGAGGTTTCTCCACATCGTTGTTGTGCTTACTTGCTGTAATCAAAAGAATGTAGAAACTAAGCTTGGAATCTTCAAGAGTTTTGGGTGGTCTGATTCGGATACTCTCACCATGTTGCAAAAACTACCTTGCTGTGTAGGCCTATCAGAGGCAAAAATCCGAACTGCATTGACATTTTTGATGAAGGAACTCGGGTACGAGTCCATTTACATCGCTTCTCGCCCTTCGCTTTTAGCATACAGTTTGGAGAAGAGACTAATACCCAGGTATGAAATATGGAAACTCGTCAATGAAAAGAATCTGATAAAGAGTAGTCAGGAGTTTTACACCGTTATGACATGGTCTGAGTCAAAGTTTTTGGAGAAGTATGTGCTGCCTGTCAAAGCTGAACTGCCTGACTTGTATGATTTGTACATCAAGAGGATAGGAAAATAGATACTACTTAACTTTGTTTATTCTTTTGATGGACGTGCAGAGTAATCTTAGTTTTCAGCAAGGCAAAGTGAATTTTATTTAATCAGATTACCTTTCAAATTAATCTACATTACTGTTAGTTCACCTGTTGCTGGTTATCCACTATTTGGTGCAGTGGTAAGTAGAAAAAGAAATAAGACTGCTACATTTAAGTTTAGATAGAGCTTTCTGCAAATAAAAATGACGCAGTTGTTTCTCTTTTTCTGTTATATATATGCCTTTAAGCATTTGCCAGTGACATCTCAAAGTGCGAATACACTATACTGCTTTTGTGGTTCTCTTTCTTGTTTATGTGCTTTGGTTGCTACTAATTTACCTTCTATTTTGACCATAGCCACGATGCTATATGGAAAAATATTGACTTTAAAGTAAGTGAAATGTTGTCCTGGTTTTGTTGGGCTTGTGTATGAGAAACTATACAACAACCACTATGCCTCAATCCCAAACAAGTTGAGATCGGCTACATGAATCCTCATTGACCATGTTTCTCCATTTAAGCTCAACTGATGTCATCATCTTGCCAAATAAAATTAAGGTGAAAAATAAGTTAAATATACATAAATAATAATAATAACAATATGAAAAGTTCTCTATTATTTACTGGCATGATAAGGTCAAAATACTCCTAGACAAGCAATAGGTTAAAATCAATGAAGTAACAAGACTAAAACCTATTCCCAACTAGTAAATAATTAAAAATCACTTATATGAGTTTTTTTCTTCCATTGTGCCTTATCGTTAGCTAAGTTTGGATTGGTTCCAAGAAATTGTAGTTCTTCGATATAACTTACTTCCATGTGATTTTAGGTCTATTCAGTCTCTTTTTAACACCTTCACTTACCATAGTTTTACTCCTGCGGACTGGGGCATCGGTGGGTCGACAAGTCATAACCAAACCATCTTAAGCGACCTTTTCTAAGTTTATCCTCATTGCATGCTACTTGCACCTTCTAGCAATTGTAGTCAGAGGGTGGTGAAGGATTTTCGTGTTCTGCTTGATCCCCTATTTTTCCTTATGGATTTCATACGTTAGCCTCTCAAAAGAAGTCTACGTTGGAAAGGAAGATTGGAATATTCCAGAGTTTTGGATGGTCCGATAATGATATACTTGAGAAGTGCAGGAAGATACCATTTTGTATTGCTGAAAGCATTGAATCTGTACATGAAGGAGCTGTTGAGAAAATAAACTACCTTCTATCTCAAGTACATGAATTTTCTTAGTTCATGTATTAGGAAATTAACGAGGATGCATGGATGATTTTGTTCGTGAATTAAGGAAGATAAAAAATTTAGGATTAAATTAGATACATGTAATAGACTAGGTACATGCTAGAAAAGTTTTATAGGCTTTATAACCATTTTATGTATGTCGATTTGGAAGAAGTATTGAAGAATACTTTCCTCCTCTTGTCTTCAAGAGAAAATGATTAATTGAGAATGCTCCTCGTCCTCGAATTTACTAACAAGAGCTTTCTTATCAACCTGCTTACTTAGCTTCTCATCCTTCAGTTTTGGTCTATAGTTTGGAAAAAATGGGGGTACCTCGGATGCAAGTCTTTGTACTGTTCTGCTTCATCAAAAAAAAGTCTTTGTACTGTTCTGTGCTTAATAAAGTCAAAGTTCATAGAGTATTTTTGTGCTGCCCTACAAAGATCAGATACCTGATCTGTATGAATCACATAAGAAAACTGTGGCTCCTTAACAGTTTTAGTTTACTTTTGGCACTAAGGGTGCTGCAACCTTTTAAAATTATCATTTGTAGTCCGATATATTTTTGCATTTCTTTTTTCAGTTGGTATTTCGAAAAATATAGTATGGTGTTGCCAAAAATTGTTTCTTGTCCTGATAAAGCAATAATGCCATCGGAGTGCTTTTTTTAGTTTCAAACTTAATTTGCTTTCTAGTGACCTAAATTTTCCACAAAAAGGCACCAAGCATTCGATTGAAGTATCTCTAGTATTTGATAAACATCTAGCTAGCTAATAAATGTCTCACTTTATGTCTATTTGCTTTCTGGAAAATGATGAACCACAAAGTAGCAGGTTCTATATTTTCCATTAAGTAGAAAAGCAAGTGAATTATCTACACTAGAAATTTCTGTTATACACCATGAGGATATATTGCTTTCAACACATTATACCATAACATTGTGGGCTATAGCTTGTACTGTAGTAAGTATTGGGTACCTAAAATTACTTCTTATGTGGCAATAAACTTTAGTCATAGTCAAATGCTTGGCAAGTTATGTTACCATTGTGGAAAAAAAGACTGCTTGGCAAGTTAATCTGCATCATAGTGTTGGTGCTTAGCATTTGCATTATGTTTCTGCAAATGATAGTCAATTAGCTTGTTCTTCCTGGAACTGTCACACTCTTTTCCTTTTTCTGGGTATGTGGGGGTGCTGACCGGGGGAGAGGGGGGGTGTTGTGATGAAATGGCTCTAATGGTAGGAGGTAGGCTGGAAGTACCCTTAAGTAGTTGATCTATGTTCATTTGTTACATTTAAAGGTACTAATCAGAGCTTGCATACTGTAAATAGAATTTTTTAAGTAGCTGTCTCGGTAATATTCCTACTGGTGCTACACTTTTTTCTCTTGGTTATTGATGAAATTCCATCACTATAAATTTCTTTCAAAAGTATACTGCGGTACAAGTTCTCCAATATCTTGTAGTTCATGATAACTTAAAGTCGTACCAAATTTACCAGGATTCGTGAGCAGTATACTTGTTAGAATATCAAGTGAATATGTGTCTAGGTTCACATACGTCTATATTCATTATATTTATGGATATTCTGGGATTTTGTTACTCGAGTCAAGGGTCTTCCGGAAATAGCCTCTCTATCTCCACGAGGTAGAGGTAAGGTCTGGGTACATTCTACCCTCCCCAGATCTCACTTGTGGGAATACACTGGGTATGTTGTTGTTGATAATCTGGGATTGATTACCTACCATATTATACATAGTTTAAGACTTTGAGTAACTCTTTGGACATCGTTAATCAAGTCAATGGGAAGCCTTTCTATTTTCACAATATTTAATCAGCTTCACTTGATCATAAGATAGCTCTTTAATTGAATTTTACTATGCACTGTAGCTACTTGGCGGGAGTTACTGTTTTATCTTACCTCCTGTTGGTCTTAGTTCAGATTGTGTTGACTGGTTTGGTCCCTTATATATTGTATTTCCGTAGAGACTTCTTTTGAGATGGTTAGTAGATGAAATTTTGGTATGGGATGACTGAAAGCAACTTGAACCACCATTGTTCTTTCCCAGTTCCTAACTGATTTGTTATATAGTTGAAGTTTGTGCACTTGTTTTGCTGCTCCCTGTCGATTAAGGTGCGAGGCCGCTTCTGAAATGCGCTTTAAGCTGCTACAACTATTATTCCTATTTTAGATGCCAATGGCCCGATGGTGCGGCCAATATGGTACTCATGGGTTGTTAAGTTTGCATGCAATGCAATTATTTTACCGGATACACACCTCCCATTAACAGATGTATTAGTGAACTTTGCCTAACAAGGCCTAGGCAGAAGCCAACATGTGTATTGTCTCTTCTAATTGTTATTGAAATTGGAAATCTTGTTTGGTTACTTCACTGCAAGTAGGCCTATGCTTTGCGGAACAACCCACCCTCCAAATCACCCACCTTCATCTCTCTTGTTTCTGTTTGGATTAGCATTTATTTGTTCAACCAAGTCATGTAAGAGCGATAATTGGCATTGCTATTGAAGAATCGCATAACTGGAAAATGGGAACTAGATATGGCAAGTTAGTTTGCGTGAGAAAATGTAATGTTGGTTCGGGGTGTGTTCGGAATGGAGGAAAATATTTTCCAGAAAATGTTTTAAATTTTTTCATGTTCAGTTGGTCAAATTTTTTGGAAAACAAGTTTCTTAAAATCGAGGAAAATGACTTTCATAGTGTGGTAGTAGGGAAAATAAATTCCACAAATGATTTCACATTTGTCTGTGTTCTTCTCACTCTCACCCTCTAACATACCCTCATCCCCCCCCGCCCCCCCCCAAACCACCACCACACACACCTTAGCTCCCGCTCTCACATTCACCTATCATACTATGTGTTTAGATTATATACAAATGCTTTTAGGATAATATTATTTGCTTACTTATATACTCATGAAAATAAGTAAGAAATCACTTATTTTCTTGGAAAACATTTTGCAAGAAATTATTTTTCATGGAAAAAACTTTCCTTTATAACGAACATACCCTACATTCCTATAATTGACGAATCAACTCTTATTTACATTTTACAAGTTTGAAATTCAATCCACATCTGGACAACTCTTTTCATTCTTGCTACATTTATACTATTCATTCTTTTAAAAAAATATTACTATTTCTCGCCAAATAATTTACTAAATTATTTTAATATTTTAACTATACAAAAGTGATTTATAGTAGTACTATTAGTTTATCTACATGTAAAATTATATCTCTAGAATATTTAAATAATCCAACAATTCATATTACATTAAAAAGTTGACGTGTAAACTCTTTTACGTTTCAAACTTGCAAATTGTCATTCTTTTTATGTCGAAAAGACTTAGGACCTGTTTGGCCATGAGAATTTTTCACCTTTTTTTTTTTTAAATTATTTTATTTTTGAAAATTATTTTACTTTATTTGAAAATCATTGTTTGGGCACGAAAATTCCAAATACAAAAGTTGTATTTGGAATTTGAAAAGCTTTCACTTTTTTTCATTTTCAATACATTCAAACAACCAAATATTCTTCGCAGAAACTATAACCGAACACAATGTTCAACTCCAACTTCAAAATTCCAAATAAAGTGAAAAATATTTGATTTTTATGGCCAAATGCCTACTTAAAATTTTGGAAATGGTTAAAACTCTTCAACAATAAAAATAATAGTAAAAGACAGAGAGAGAGAGATTCCTTTTAAGCGCAAGGACATAAACCAAGGTGTCATTCAACCAGCGAAAAGGTTTTAGCTGCTCTTGCAACGTTAATAAGCATTAGTTAAACGAAATGCTCACCAGATTCTGAGGCAACCAGCGAATTTTGGGTAGTGATGATAATGTAGTTAAGGCGATAAAGAGAGCTCCTTAGTTGCTTACTTTTGGTGCTCATCATACTATGGAGACTAATCTATTGTTGTTCAGAGACTCTGGTTTTTCTGATGTGAGAATAAAAGAACTTGTGGTTAGATATCCTGGTTGTCTTACACACAAGTCTGGGTGGGTCAAAGATTCATTGCATAGGGTGGAGAAGGATTTTCAAGTTCCACGTGACTCCCAAATGTTTTCTTCTGCATTTCATGTGGTAGCCTCGTTCAAAAAGTCTAACCTGAAAAGGAAGTTTGGAATGTTCAAGTTTTGGATGGTCTGATGATGATATACTCAGAGATGTTTCGGAAGCTACCTTATTTGGTTTCCCTCTCAGAAGTTAGAATTCAGAAAGGTCTAAATCTTTTCATCAAGGAGCTTGGTTTTGAAACTGCTTACTTGGTTTCTCATCCTGCAATTTTGGTCTTTAGTCTGGAAAAAAGGGTGGTACCTCTGTTGCAAGTCTTGAAAATTTTGGACAAGAATAAGCTTGAGAAAAGAAAGTTGGATTTCTGTTATGTTCTGAGCTTAACCGAGTCAAAGTTTAAAGATTATTTTGTAGTGCCCTACAAGGATCAGATACCTGAGTTGTATGAACCACTCAAGAAAACTGTGGCTCCTTAACATTTTTTAGTTTACTTTTGGCAATAGAGGTGCTGAGATCTTTCGAAATTTCAGTTGTAGTCCACTACGTTTTTGCTTTTCATTTTTCAGTTCGCATTCTGAAAAACATGGTCGTATATTAAAAGACAGAACGTAAGTATATGGAATGAAATTGTCTAACTTGTGCAAATACAAGGTAATTCTGCCATCAAAACTTAAGTATATTAAAAGAAATCACTTTTCTTTCCAGAAGCAATAGCTTCATTTCTTTTCCTAAATCCAAAAAGCACTTCATCGAACTAAATCGATTCATAAACAACCAAGTATGGACTTTACAAATTACATGGTAAGTTAATGTCCTATTCTAAATTAAAATCATCATAAGCTAAGTTGATGATCATTCTAATGTAAACTGAGATAACAATTACTTAAGCCGCTTTCTAAAATTGTATCTCAAATATCTGAGAGTTATATAAAAGGTTATGGAGCCGGCTCCCCTCTAGTGACAAATCCCTCCATTTCGCCCAGTCGGGACTTCAATAACTTACACGTGTACTATTTATATTTTAAGGGTCAAGATTTGTTTAATTAACTAACACTGTTAACCCTAGTTAATTTTATTCTCTTTGTTCCACAATCTCTCCGAAATGCTAATTAAAGTCACCTTTCTGCCTTTGTTGTGTATGAACTTATAAAAGCTTTCCGACCTACGACTTTTCAATAATTTTGATCACATAAAAGCTGGCTCCCAATGTACTCTCTTCATCGGCGTGTTGACTCACTTATCAAACTTCTCATCTCTATTTTTGTTTAATTCCGTTATGTTTTTAACGGAAATCACACGTTTATATCAATTGAAAGTTAAATATGCTCAATCAAATTACATAGGGACCAAAACTGCAATATAACTATAACTCAAGGACTAAAATCGTTATTCCCTTAAAAATTTAGAAAGAGGGAAATGTGTAATAGTAACAATTCAACAGAGATTAGAGTAGCCATTGCTTACTTGTCAATCGTCATAAGATTCTCCAAAGCCGAAGTAATGTTAATAGGTAACATTAATTCACCTGATTTGAGTCCTTAATTCTTACAACAAACTGTTTAAAAAAAAAAAAAAAAAAAAAAAACCGAATCAAGATTGTCGTTTCTATTTCTCCCAGGTTGTTATTTCCTCATGTTAACAAAACCCTTAACCCCTAAATCCGACTTGGTCCAACTCCCTGTTTTGTTTAGAGGATTACATTCTCATATGAGACTCTAACTTTGATTATATACTGTAATATTTAGGAGAATTTTTGGTAGTGATGAAAACCTGCTTAAGGCTCATTAGATTCAAAGGTCTAGCTGTATCCCCCCACAATTCCATATTTCACTGCAATGGCTTTGGCTTTGGCTTGTACACTTTCAGGTCTCAATATCTCTACTCATCAACCTCTACCCCAACCCATTTCTTGGTGAAATACCTTGTTGATTCTCTGGGTTTCTCCAACAAAGAAGCAATGTTGGCATCTTCAAAGGCAACTTCAGGTAAAACCTTAAAAGATCCTGATTTAGTCCTCAATTTCTTGAAACAGACCGGTTTCGACAACACCCAGATGAAAAAGTTGGTTTCTGGAGCACCCAGATTGCTATTCTCTGATGTTTCGAAAACCCTACAACCCAAATTCCAGTGCCTTATGGATCTCGGACTATCTGTGTCGGACCTGGTGAATGTTATTGCTAAAGATACAACAATTGTCAGAAGAGGTTTAGATACTCACTTGAGACCTGTCATTGATTGTCTTAGGAGAATTTTGGGCAGTGATGAAAATGTAGTTAAGGCTATAAAGAGAGCTCCTTGGTTGCTTTCTTTTGGTGCTAATCATATTTTGGAGACTAATGTATTGTTGTTGAAAAGCATTGGTTTTTCTGATGTGAGAATAAATGAATTTGTGCTTAGATATCCTGGTTGTCTTACACACAAGCCTGAGTGGGTTAAGGATTCATTGCATAGGGTGGAGAACGATTTTGGAGTTTCGCGTGACTCCCCTATGTTTTCTTATGCATTTCATACATAAGTCTCACAAAAGAAGTCTAGCTGTGAAAAGAAGACTGAGATTTTCAAGAGTTTCGGATGGTCTGATGATGATGTACTCACGATGTTCAGGAAGCTACCTTATTGTATTGCTCTCTCAGAGGCCAAAATTCAGGAAATATTGAATCTCTACATGAAGGAGCTTGGTTTAGAACCTGCTTACTTGGCTTCTCATCCTGCAATTTTGACCTATAGTCTGGAAAAAAGGGTGGTACCTCGGATGCAAGTCTTGAAAATTTTGGATCAAAAGAAGCTTGAGAGGAGAAAGTGGAGTCTTTATTCTGTTCTGATGTTAACGGAGTCAAAGTTCGTAGAGTATTTTGTGCTTCCCTACAAGGATCAGATACCTGATCTGTATAAACCACTCAAGAAAAGTGTGTCTCCTTAGTTGATTTTTGTTTATTTTTGGCACTTAGGGTGCGGAGATATTTCTAACATTATCAGCTGTATTTCACTACGATTTTGCTTTTTCTGTTTTCCGTTTATATTCTGAAAAACACAGTCGGTGTTGCCAAAAATCACTTGTGGAGTTGGGGCATAGTTTATTGAAAGACCTTCCTCATATTTACAAGTCTGAACTGCTGTGAGCTATGTGCAAAATCAAGTCTGCCGTTTGAAGATACTAGGATTCAACAGATCTTATTAATAACTGATCCCCTTTGGCAGTTACCAGCAAGTTTGTTGAAGACAAAGTCACATACTTTTTCTGGCATTGGTTATATAATGTAAGGGTCTGAGTTTCTCTTTGATGGATGACAGAGGGAAGTATGGTTTTCCCAGTAGGAAGCTCTTATATAATGTCTGAATTTGATCCTATTAACATTTTGCATGAGTTTTGCTAATCTATCCATTTGAAAGGACTTGATTGTAGGTTAGCTCCATAAGCCTACCTTTTAAAACCCAATGTGGTCAGGCTCCTCTCTAAACCCTGCGCATAACGGTAGCATAAAGGCACTGGGATGTCGTTAGCCCTTAAAGCTTTAGTCTTTGTCTTATCTTTAATGTGAAGTTGAATATTTTTTGCCATTTCAAACTTTCTAGTCCTTGAAATGATGTAGTCCTACTTACTCTGTAATGTATGTAAAACTCTTATTTAGTCTTGGTAGCTATTGGTTTGATAAGTTTAATTTGAGTTAGGAGAATCACAACCTGAATTGTTTAAGGTATGTCTCTCTGGAATACATATTAGAATCAGTGAAAACATCATTTTTTTTTTTAATTTCTTTTGTATAACAGTAGTTCAAGACAAGCTTGCACGAATACCAATTACCTCTCACCAAAGACAAATATCGATTACCTCTAAAATTTAAAGGGCTACATATGCATTCAGCCTAAATTTTCAAATTTCAATTGCGCTCTACTTTAAAATAGAAGAAAAAAGTTATAATATAATAGTGCTTAGTGCTTGTTACTAGAAGCGGAAATATTTCATTCTCTAGAGAAATAGATACGATCATGTACATATATTGTTTTTACTCTTTTTTGGAGTTCTCCGATTCATATCCACTATCAGCAGCAACAGAGTCCAACAATTCCGATCCTGCTGTCATTTTGCTCTTGAATTTCTCGCTTTTAACTTCTTACAAAGTTGTGATGAATCCTGTTCAAGCTTCTTCGACTACCCTGCATCCATCTCATGATGCTTACTCAAATATCGCAATCTTTAGGAGTTTTTGAGTTTTCCGATTTTGATGTAAAGACATTGTTCATGAAGCATAAAAATTCGTGAAGGATTACGCTTTGTTATCAATCATCATGTGATGTGTATGCAGAACCCTAACTTTGTTTATGAAGAACAAGAGAAAATGTAGAGAGAATTTCTTGTATATCTTATTGAATCAAATCAAATCTAAGTAGTGTGTTTTGACACGAAGTTACACTAATTACACAAGTTTAATCCTTCTTAATAGTTAAATAGAAGACTACTGCCTCCTAACTAACTTAACTAAGCCTAACTAACTTCTGGACAGGAATGACGAAATGACAAAGCTGCCCTTTCAGTCTTCTTTGTTTCTTCATTTCAACACGCTTTTACTTGGATGAGCTTGGACACAAACCAGATTATGTGGCTTCCCTTACTCAACTTTTAATGTTTGGTTTGGTGAAAAGAGTGGTGCCTAGGAATGAGGTCCTCAAAATTTTTAATGAGAAGAAGCTTAAAAGGTCATAGTTTAGTCTTTTTATACCTAGTACACACATTTTAAACTCGATAAACATATGCCTATTAAGCCCCTCATGACGACTAACCAGTAGAAAATAACACATCTAACGTACCAAAAGTAGTGAATGAAAAATATCCATAGGATACCTCAGGATATTCTGTGATTGATTACTTATCAATACATAATTTAGAACTCCGAGCAACTCTTGTTCATTGCTACTTGACGCGGAGTTACTGTTTTATCTTAGATAGTGTTGACTGGTTTTGTCCCTTATATATTGTATTTTCATAGAGCCTTCATTAGAGACTTGAAGGCCAACACAAAAAAAACCTTTCTATTTCTACTGAAGACTTCTTTTGAGATGGTAAGTAGATGAAATTTTGGTATGAGATGAATGAAAGGAATTTCAATCAACCATCATTCTTTCCCAATTCCTAAGTGATTTGTTATAAAGTTGAAGTTTGTGCACTTGTTTTGCTGCTTCAAGTCGATTAAGGTGCGAGGCCGCTTCTGATAGGCTTAGCTTTAAGCTGTTACATCTATTATGCCAAAGCTTTGCTTAGTGGTAAGAACAAAAAATAGAAAATGTAATTCACATGTCAAGAGTGAGAATCACACCTCATGCAAATCCTGATATTTAGTAGGCGTTTTGTCATGAAAACCAAATATTTTTCACTTTATTTGGTATTTTGGAGTTGGAGTTGAAGATGGAGTTGTGTTTGGTTATAGATTTTTCAAAGAATATTTGATTGTTTGAATGTATTGAAAGTGAAAAAAGTAAATTAAAAAAGAAAGAAAGTGAAAACAAATTTTTTGTTGTTTTTCAAATTGCAAGTTGTATTTGAAATTTCTATGGCCAAATGTTAATTTTCAAATAAAGTGAAAATATTTTCCGGAAAAAAGTGAAAAAATTTCATGGCCAAACAGGCAAGTTGAGAGGAAGATAAAGAAGGGCCCAATATTTCTCGAAGTTTCGAACCTGTGGATCATCTGGAGTCTTGGCCAGAAGCCCACATGAAATTCCAAAGTTGTGGATCATTTTTGGTCTAGGCCCTTACGCTATAGCAGTTCATTTTTTTGCACGGATCGTCCTTCCAAGGCGTTGGTCTTTAATTGTTTCCCTCAAATTGTTGGTCTTTAATTTTGTCCTTTGTTTAAAAAGTAGTCGAAAATATCTCGAAATTTTGGGTTCGAACCTCAAGTCAGTAAAAAAAAAAAAAAAAAAAAAAAAAGGGCACTCCGCGCAAAAAAATGTCTGGAGTCTTGGCCAGAAGCCCACATGAAATTCCAAAGTTGTGGATCATTTTTGGTCTAGGCCCTTACGCTATAGCAGTTCATTTTTTTTGCACGGATCGTCCTTCCAAGGCGTTGGTCTTTAATTTTGTCCTTTGTTTAAAAAGTAGTCGAAAATATCTCGAAATTGCGGTAACCTTTAAAAAAAAAATTGCAAGGCAAGGCAAGGCTTCGCGAAAATTTCAATCAGAATTTAGTTATGCCTTAAGGCAAAAGTTTCCCTTGAGATTTTTTTTTTTTTAATTCTGCTGGAATTCTAAGTCCTAGTTTTTTCCCTAACAGGCCTAATTTTGTTAAGAAACTCTGCCTTGCAATTTTTTTTTTTATTGAGCCGGGGTTTCGAATCAAGAACTGTATGGTATTTTAAGCGAAGACAAAAATTAATGACCAGCAATTTGAGGGTCACAATTGAAGAAGTAGCCCAAGTTATACTTTGAATCCAGGCTTAAGTCCAAACTTTGATGTTAATAGTAGCCATTAGTCAATGCATCAAGTGTACAATCTATTATAAGTTCAGTTTTTAATCCGAGGGAGTTTGTACTTTCAATTGATAATAAAACATAGTAGCCCTTCTAAGTACAGAAAATGGACTTCGAGTCTAATTTAATCTCAAAGTTTACTCAAGATGGGAATTACCAAAATTATGTAAAGAGACCAAAAGCAGTGGCGGAGCCAGAAATTTTACTTAGGGGGTTCAAAATTTAAAAAAGTAAACACATAACAAGTGAAAGGGGGTTCAACATCTACTATATATACATAAAAAATAATTTTAACCATATATAAACAGTGTAATTTTTAGCCCAAAGCGGTTCAGATGAACACCTTGGGCTCTACCTGGCTCCGCCCCTGACCAAAAGACCACATCCCCACTAACATTGAATATACAACAAATAGTAGGATATAGAGAAAGAGCATAGGGAGACCAAGCAAGTTTTTTTTGTATAATCATCCATCCTCATCCCATGATGCATCTCCCTTTTGTTCCCACCCCCCCCTCCCCTCCCCTCCCTCCCCCCACAAAAAAAAAAAAAAAAAAAAAAAACCACACACATCAGGAGCCAAATCTGTAGTAATAGGATAATGGGTATGTTTGTGTCCTTGAAACCAGCATGTAGTATGAGCATGATCCTCCCTATATGATGTTACTCTCACCATTTTAAAATAAGTGTCTATTTAGCCTATAACACTATAACACACCCCTTAAGAAAATATTACTCCCTCCGTTTCATAATAAGTGTCACCTTAATCAAAAAATTTGTCTCATAATAAGTGTCACCTTAGAAAACCAAGACATAAATTGACCAGTTTTTCCAACTCTACCTTTAGATAAAAAGTGACAAGTTAAAGTAATGTCTAAATGATGTTGGAAAAGTCACATAGTAACTTGATATTATTGGATTTTCAATGTCAAAAGGTTTACTATTTGTGCATGCTCTAATCAAGAGGAAAAATAATTAATTTTTATTATGTGGAGTAATTTAGTAAACTTCACATGACATTATTAATTTTTTAATATGCGTGTTTTTTCCTAAGGTGACACTTATTATGGGACGAAGGGAGTAACTCCTAAAAAAATTAAGTAATTTGACACATTGAGATTTGATCACTTAGCACTTACTAATGAAAAATCTCAAAAAATAAAATTAATCTTCTTGATTATTCTGTAAGTGAATTTTTTTTTTAACCAAAATAAAAAAGGTAAGTGAACTATGAATGGGAGGAAGTAACTACTTTAATATACTAATAGGAATCATCCTTTTAACCCAAAAAGAAAAAAAGATCAACTCATAGACATAGAGCCTGTTTGGATTGGCTTAAAAAAAGCGACTTAAAATATTTTTCCAAACGTACAAACTTATTTTTTTGGGCTTATGTTAAGCACAAAATGGCTTATAAGCTGGCCAGCTAAACACTCAAAAAAGCTAATTTCAGCAACTTATAAGTAGGGGTGTTCATGGTTCGGTTTGGGTCGGTTATTGATTAAAACCATAACCAAACCAATTTAGTCGGTTTTTAAATGTCTAAAACCATAACCAAACCAAATAAAATAATAACCACCGGTTTGGTTCGATTTTTCGGTTTATGACTAGCAACCATGAGACTTATCAGTAAAATATTAAAAAGTTGAAAAAGACATGTTTTTTTTTTTGTTCAAACGATAACTTTTATTTATAGTTTAAGGTGGAACACACATCATAAAAACATTTTCACTATTAGTGATAGTGTAGTACTCGAGTTACCCAAAGTTGCTAAACTATTACATATAGAGCTAAAAACTAACTTAGTAGTGGCTGCACCATTTTGTCATCTTAATACACATACCTGAAAATAAAGTAGAGCATATGAGCTTTTAGTTGTTGTTACAAACATACATATTAATTAAACATAAAGACTATCTAAAATTAAAATGAAAATATATGAAATAAAAAAACTTTGTGTAATGATCCCAAAACTTTGGGGCGATTGCATTTTGCCTTCCATTCTCCCATTTTATTAAAAAAACTGTGTAATGATTCCAAACTTCAAATGTTTTTCTATCATTATCCCGAAGCGCTGGTCTCGATTACAAGGAGTTGTTCTTTTCTCGCTTCTTAGAGGATTACCCACGGAAGAAGTATTAGGGCATTACCATGTGCTTGAGTTGCAACAAATGTCGATGTTCTTGAAGTATCTTCTATAGGAACCTCCAAATCTACAACCTCTGTCCTTTTCATATGAAAAATATTAGTAGAAGTTTAGGATCCATTCAAATAAGAAAAAAGAAAGGTATAAATTCGAAAAAAAAAGAAGAAACAAAAAGGTATAAATTCGAAAAAAAAAAAGAAGAAACAATCTAAAATCAAATGGCTGACAAAGAAAGGCTAAAAATTTAAGTTAAAAGACATTAAACACTAACGTGAACTTCTGTTAGTAGGTTTACACTTAATACTTAAAAGAGTTAAAAGACTTAAAGACATAAGCTTGGACATATTCTTAAAAACATAGGCCTTAAACAATCATGTGAAATAAGTAAACTAAAAACCAAATTAATGATTAAAAGGTAAAAAATATTTATAATTATTTATGAAAAAGTAATATTATACATATAAATAATTATAAAATTTATGTATCTAATTTATCGATTTGGTTCGGTTATTTTTTAATAGAATCATAATCAAATCAAATATTATCAATTTTTAAAATTTAAAATCAAATCAACCAAATCAAATATCAATTTTTTATTCAATTTAATTTTAATTTTAACCAAAATCGTGAACAGCTCGCCTGCTTATAAGCTAAGCCGAAGGGGCTCATAGTGCTATTTTATAATTAAAAGATTTAAAAAGAGGGAAATGCGTAATAGTAACAATTCCACAGAGAGTAGAGTAGCCATTGCTCACTCGTAATGTTGGTTCGTAAGTCCACCTGATTTGAGTCCTTTATTTCGAATCAAGATTGTCGTTTGTATTTCTCCCAGGTTGTTATTTCCTCATGTTAACTAAATCCTTAAACCCTAAATCCGACTTGGTCCAACTCCCTGTTTTGTTTAGAGGATTACATTCTCATATGAGACCCAACTTTGATTATATACTGTAATATTTAGGAGAATCTTTGGTAGTGATGAAAACCTGCTTAAGGCTCATCACATTCAAAGGTCTAGCTGTATCCCCCCACAATTCAAGATTTCACTGCAATGGCTTTGGAGACTTCGTTTCTTTGTACAGTTTCAGGTCTCAATATCTCTATTCAACAACCTCAACCCCTGCCCCGACCCATTTCTTGGTGAAATACCTCGTTGATTCTCTCGGTTTCTCCGAAAAAGAAGCAATATTGGCATCTTCATGTAAAGCCTCAAAGAATCCAGATTTAGTCATCGATTTCTTGATACAAACTGGTTTGGACAAGACCCAGATGAAGAAAATGGTTTCTACAGTACCCAAATTGCTATTCTCTGATGTTTCCAAGACCTTAAAACCCAAATTCCAGTGCCTTATGGATCTCGGGCTATCTGGGTCGGACCTAGTGAATGTAGTTGCTAAGGATACAAAAATTATTGAAAGCGGTTTAGATACTCATATGAGACCTACCATTGATTTGCTTAGGAGAAATTTGGGTAGTGATGAAAATATAGTTAAGGCTATAAAGAGATTTCCTTGGTTGCTTACTTTTGGTGCTCGTCATATTATGGAGACTAATCTATTGTTGTTGAAAAACTCTGGTGTTCCTGATGTGAGAATAAAAAAACTTGTGCTTCGAAATCCTAGATGTATTGCAAAAATTGTGCCTCAGCGGTTTAAGGGTTTGTTGCATAGGGTGGAGAACGAATTTCGAGTTCCGCGTGACTCCTCTAGTTTTCTTTATGGATTTCAAGTGCTAACCTCGCAAAAGAAGTCTATGTTGGATAGGAAGTTTGGAGTTTTCAAGAGTTTTGGATGGTCTGATGATGATATACTCGACATGTTCCGGAAGCTACCCTTTTGTGTTGGTCTCTCAGAAGTTAGAATTCAAAAAGCTCTAAATCTTTTCATGAAGGAGCTTGGTTTTGAACCTGCTTACTTGGTTTCTCATCCTGCAATTTTGGGCTATAGTCTGGAAAAAAGGGTGGTACCTCGGATGCAAGTCTTGAAAATTTTGGACGAAAAGAAGCTTGAGAGGAGAAAGTTGGCTCTTTATAGTGTGTTGAGCATAGCAGAGTCAAAGTTCATAGAGTGTTTTGTGCTGCCCTACAAGGATCAGATACCTGATTTGTATAAACCACTCAAGAAAATTGTGGCTCCTTAACAGTTTTAGTTTACTTTTGGCACTATCGGTGCTGAGATCTTTCTAAATCTTCAGTTGTAGTCCACTGCATTTTCCCTTTTTCATTTTTCAGTTCGACACGGTGGTGTCGCTAAACATCATTCATGAAAGGCCTTCCTCATTTTTACAAGGCTGAACTGTTGTAAGCTATATGCAAAATCAAGCTTACCATCAGAACCTGTACAGATTCAATAGATCTCGTTGATAAACTGATTCCCTTTGGCAATTATGTCAAATACTTTTTCTGCTACGGAATTGGTTATATGATGTAAGGGTCTGATTTTCTCTTTGATATGGATGACAGAAGGAAGTATGGTTTTCCCAGTTGGAACCTTCTTATATTATGTCTGATTTGATCCTATTAACATTTTGCATGAGTTGTTTGCTAATCTATACATTTAAAAGGTTAGCTCCATAAGCCCTACCTTTTAAAACCCAATGTCCTCCGGCCCTTCTCTAGACCCTGCACATAGCGGTAGCTTAGTGCACTAAGATATCCTTTACCTTAAAGCTTTAGCCTTTGTCTAATCTTTATTGTGAAGATGAACATTTTTTGTCATTTCCTACATTTAGTCCTTGAAATGATTTCGTCCTACTTACTCTGTAATGTATGTAAAACTCTTATTTATTTGAGTTATCACAACCTGATTTGTTTGAGGTATATCTCTCTGGAATGTAGATTAGAGTCAGGGAAACATCATTTTTTTTTTTTTTTTTTAATTTCTTTTGTATAACAGTATTTTCAAGACAAGCTTGCATGAACCTAAATTATTTCTTCAAGTGCCATTTACCTTTCACCATCACAAATGCCGGTTCCTTATGCCACCGAGGCTTAAGCATAGGAAAGAAATCACCTAGCTTTTTTGCTCTCCTTCTTTTCTTTTTGCCTGTGTTTTACTTCGTGTCTTATCTTCTTTTGGTAATTGGAACCAACAATTTCATTTCTTTCCTGAAAACTAATTCTTCAACCACCTAGTATGACTTCCCCAATTACAAGGTAAGGTGAAATCCTATTCTAAATTAAATGTCTTGGTCACCTAATTATAAGCTAAGTCGTCCATTCTAATGTAAACTGATAGAAAATATTCTCTCTGTCCCAATTTATATGACACTCACTGTTCTGTCAGTCACTATCTTTAAACTTTAGCTCAGTCTTGGTACTATTTAGTAACACAATGATAAAGAGTTGTTGCAATGGTCATATTGAAATCTCATTAGGAACTTGATATCCATTATAAATTTTTCAAATTTCAATTGGGCTCTATTTTGAGAAAAAGAAAAAAGTTACAATAGTGCTTGTTAGTAGAAGCAGAAATATTTTCATTCTCTTAAGTCAAAGAGAAATAAATACAGTCATGAACATATATTGTTTTCTCTTTTTTTGAGTTCTCCGATTCATATCACTATCAGCTGCAGCAGAGTCTAACAATTCGAATCCTGCTGCCATTTTGCTCTTGAATTTCTTGCTTTTAACTTCCTACAAAGTTGTGATGAATCCTGTTCAAGCTTCTTCCACTACCCTGCACCATTTCCATCTCATGCTTAATCAAATAGGGTGAACTTTAGGAGTTTTGAGTTTTCTGATTTTGATGTAAAGATATTGAGCATTGTTCAAATACGAAGCATTAAAAAAAAAAAAAAAAAGTTCGTGAGGATTGAGTTTTTACTTGGATGAGCTTGGACACAAATCAGATTATGTGGCTTCCCTTCCTCAACTTTTAATGTTTGGTTTGGAGAAAAGAGTGGTGCCTAGGAATGCAGTCCTCAGAATTTAATCGTAAACTAACGTCATGAAGAAGCGATACATTTGGAGAATCCATAGGAACTTGTAATCTGCCAAAGCATGTAATTACTAATAGCTATTTTTTTCCAAAAGTACTCATTTTTTTCAATAAGTGCTTATTTTTAAAAAAGTGAGTTGTTTGTCAAATAATTTAAGGCTTTGAGAGAAAATAAGTCGGCATAAGTTGCCTTAAGACATAAATAAAGTTATCGGATTTTTTTTTTCGAAGTGATAAAAAATAAATTTTGCCTTAAAGTTTGTCTTATAAGAAAAATGCTGAATCACTTTTAGTTATCTTTTTAAGACAACTTATGTTGTCTCGGCAGATTCCTTAAGGCATAAAAGTTTTTTAAAAATTGCCTTAAGGCATAAAATTTATGTCGGATCGGCAATAACTTTTCATAAAAAAATGTCTTGCGAAAAAAAAGCCTTTTTTTATAAATAAGCCGGGTTCGAACCCATAATCTCGGGATTTTTAGCGAAGGATAAAAATTAAAGACCAGACGAGTTTAGAACAAAATTAAAGCCAATCCCATGTATATATGTATGGCTCTCTATATTTACCAGATTTATAATATGATAAGTTAAAAACCAAAAATTAAAATTCCTAATTTATGCCTTATGCTTAAAAGTAACTTAAAATAAGCTTGTTTGTGTGGCTTAAGTTCCTGGATTGTGATGTTTGATTCATGGAGAAAAGAGTCAGATATGAAGTCCTCAAATTTTAAAATGAGAAGAAGCTTAAGAGGTCAAAGTTTGGTTGATTTTTTTTTTTTTTTGCATACTAGTGAAATTTTTCCGCGCTTCATGCGGTGATAAATAACACAGATAATTTATTATTTATTAAAAGAGATATTCATAATACATAGATAATATGACTTGTTTAAATTAGCTAATCAGAAATATAAAGCACTTTCAATAGTTTAGTGACAATTTTCATGCTTAAAAAAATATTACATGTTAAAAGTTGTCCGTAAAAGCGTACAAATGACCGGGCTTTTATATATGGGATTATATTGGTAAAGTTGATACGTATTTCTCAATCATTTATCTTTCTTCTTGATTTCTTAAAATGATAAAGTTTTATTTTTTTTCTTTTCTTTATTAAAAAATAATTTATATTATTTAATTTATTTTTTATTTTATTTTAATTTCTTTGCTTTTCTAATTTATTTTTTTATTTCTATTAATTAATTAATTTTTTATTTTTACTTTTTAATTATTTTTATTTTTTTAAATATATTTTTCTTTTTATATTATTTATATTAATACATTTCTACTTTTCATTGTTCCCAGTCATTAAAAATAGAAGAAAAAACGCAGAATTAATACATAATTTTTTCTGAGCTCTAGTCGATATCCACTACAAAAAGTCGATCACTATTCAAGAGCCTTCTTCTCCTTCAAGCCAAATTAAAGCATGAATAATACTATTATTATTCTAATTTTTGAAAGGACAACATCTCTTAATATTAGAAAGAATGAGTCATTAACAAACTGATTTCCAAATTGGCATCTTATAATGATTTGTGTAGTTGATTAAGATCTCTTTAAACCTCAGGCTACTATTTTTAGACCAAAATCGATTTTCAGTTGAAATATATTGAAACAACATCTACGGTTGAAAGAAAATTTGTTCTGCAAGAAAACGAAGAGTGTAGAATATTTGTATTGCTTCCCTCCGTTGCTCTGATAAATAATAAACATCTAAATTGCATTTTATTCCTAAAAAGTGTAATGTTGGAATTTGAAATGCATCAATGGTATTAGTTGCCATTATGTTAAAAAAAAATTCTTTTGGATTTTTGAATTTAGGTTATATTTGCTTTAATGTGTATGATTTCAATAATCATTTTATGAGGCTTTTACTTGTCCATTTCACTTAGTTATTTGTTTATTTTAAGACTTATAATTGATAGAATTTTTGTTAAACATATTGAATAATATTGTGGCATTATATTTATAATTTTTTTTTTCAAACATCAAATCCCATGATGTTCTCACAAAAAAAAATGCTTTTAAGTTTTATAATCAATTAAAATAAAAATATTATTAATTTGAAAAAACGATTATATATCAACTATTTTTTACAATATTAGTTACAAATATATGATTATTAATTAACATATTTTCAAGAACCAATGTGTTATTTTATATCTAATTTAATATCATTTATAAAGGCACATATTTTTAAATATTAATTTTAAATTTTTATAGTTAATAAGTTTTATTTTTAAATTAAAATTAAGCCTTAAGGTAGTAAACCTTAAGGCAAAAGTTGTACTTATGCCCCCGCGAATCCCAACTTATGTGCAATTTTTTTTTTTTTTAAATTTTTTGAACAGGGGTGGGGGGGGCTTGTAATTAAAGACCACCCCAGCGGAGGCCAATCCTGTAGATTGCCCAACTTGTAATATGCCAAAGCACATCAAAATCAGATGCCAATCCCATTTATGTATGCCTGTCTATATTTACCAGTTTTGTGATATGATTTTGCTCCAATTTTTCTTCAGTTATAGTAATTCTTGGATTTAATTGATTCATGCCCATATCTGAGTGAGAAACCTCTTTTTGCTATGTTAGCAGACCCTAATTGAGATATATTGATTGGAATTGGGAGGGTCTAATAGGTAAAAGAACTTAATTGATAAAGTAAAAATAATTTGTTTGTTAAGTCCATAAAACAAATCTCAAAGTGCAACTCTACATGAATATATATTCATTACAAAAATTTACGTATCTAAATGTTCTAGCAAATGAGTGTCAATTAAACAAATGTGGTTGTGCCACTACTCATATCACCTAAAAGATAATCGATACATAAAGTAAAATTAATAACCTGAAAAATAAGACTTTTTAATTTCTACAGAATGTTGAAACTTATTGATACAGTAAAAATAATTTGCACATCAAAACGCATGTAAGTTTATTATCTTTTTTATCTCTCGAGGTCTACCAAGTATTTCGAGCTAATTGTAGTTAAAGTTAAGACTGAAAGTGCACAATTTTATCAAAGATGATACTAGCGTTCCTCGTGAAGGAATAAAGATTATTTTGAGTCTGAAGGCAAAGATAAGGGATAATTTTGGTCCGTTTCTCCAAGTTTGAATCCTACTATACGGCCATAGGTGCATTTCCCTTCAGTTTTATTTTGAGGCAATTCTTGATACCTGAAATTTGCTGTCATTCTTTTGCCGATTGCGTTTTCTCGAGGTAACACTAAAACTTAACCCCTAATTCTGGAGAGAGTTCTCCCAAAACCCTTGTAACGTTAATAAACACTAGTTAAACGATATGCTCATCAGATTCAGAGGCAAAGCTGTAGCTATATGCACTAATAACACTTCCATATTTCACTGTAATGGCTTTGGCTTTTACACTTTAAGATCTCAGTATCTCCACTCATCAACCCCAACCCATTTCTTGGTGAATTACTTGGTTGATTCTCTCGGATTCTCCGAAAAAGAAGCAATATTGGCATCTTCCAAGGTAACTTCATGTAAAACCCCAAAGAATCCTGATTTAGTCATCGATTTCTTGAAACAAACTGGTTTGGACAAGACCCAGATGAAAAAAATGGTTTCTGCAGTACCCAAATTGCTATTCTCTGATGTTTCCAAAACCTTAAAACCCAAATTCAAGTGCCTTATGGATCTCGGGCTATCCGGGTCGGACCTGGTGAATGTAGTTGCTAAAGATTCACAAATTATTGAAAGAGGTTTAGATACACATATAAGACCTACCATTGATTTGCTTAGAAGAACTTTGGGTAGTGATGAAAATATAGTTAAGGCTATAAAGAGATTTCCTTGGTTGCTTACTTTTGGTGCTCATCATATTATGGAGACTAATCTATTGCTGTTGAAAAACTCTGGTGTTCCTGATTTGAGAGTAAAAAAGCTATTGCTTAGAATTCCTAGATGTATTGCACAAAAGCCTCAGTGGGTTAAGGGTTTGTTGCATAGGGTGGAGAACGAATTTCGAGTTCCGCGTGACTCCCCTAGTTTTCTTTATGGATTTCAAGTGTTAACCTCGCAAAAGAATTCTACGTTGGATAGGAAGTTTGGAATTTTCAAGAGTTTTGGATGGTCTGATGATGATATACTCGAGATGTTCCGGAAGCTACCTTTTTGTGTTGGTCTCTCAGAAGATAGAATTCAGAAAGCTCTGAATCTTTTCATGAATGAGCTCGGTTTTGAAACTGCTTACTTGGTTTCTCATCCTGCAATTTTGGTCTTTAGTCTGGAAAAAAGGGTGATACCTCGGTTGCAAGTCTTGAAAATTTTGGACGAGAAGAAGGTTGAGAGGAGAAAGTTGGATCTCTATTATGTTTTGAGCTTAACAGAGTTGAAGTTCATAGATTATTTTGTGATGCCCTACAAGGATCAAATACCTGAGTTGTATGAACCACTCAAGAAAACTGTGGCTCCTTAACAGTTTTAGTTTACTTTTGGCACTAAGGCTGCTGAGAGCTTTCTAAAATTTTCAGTTGTAGTTCAATACATTTTTGCTTTTCTTTTTTCAGTATGTATTCTGAAAAACACGATCGGTGTTGCCAAACATCATTCATGGAGTTGGGACATAGTTTATTGAAAGGCTGAACTGCTGTAAGCTATATGCAAAATCAAGCTTGCCATCTGAAGCTGTACATATTCAAAAGAGCTTGCTGTTAAACTGAATCCCTTTGGCAATTACGTCAAATATTTGTTCTGCTACTGCATTGGTTATATGATATAAGGGTCTGATTTTCGCTCTGATGGATGACAGAAAGAAGTGTACTTTTCCCAGTAACATTTTGCATAAGCTGTTTGATGGCAGGTTATTATATCTTACCTTAGAGCTTTAGTCTTTATCTTATCTTTGTGAAACTGAACTTTCTTTTTTCATGAACTTTCTTTTTTCATGTCATACTTTCTAGTCCTTGAAATGATTTTGTATTCCTACTTACCCTATACATACATGATACTCTCTTGCATACTATGAATTGTTTGAGGCATGTCTTTCGGGAATGGAGATCAGAATCAGGGAAATAAATTGTACTTCTTTTTACATTAGAGGTGTTTTGGCAAGCTTTGCAAGAACTTTGACTATTTCATCGAGTACCAGTCACTACTAAATATGGGTTAGCTCTGCCAACTAGGCTCAAGTATATGGAAATAAATCATCTAACTTGTGCAAATACAGGATAGCTTTGCTTATCAAGGCTGAAGTATATATGAAACGGGAATCATGTAGTGTCTTTTCTGGAAGCAAAAGTTTCATTTCTTTTCCTGAACCCAAAAGCACTTCATCAAACTAAACCAATTCATAAACAACCAAGTATGGACTTTCCAAACTACATGGTCAGTTGATGTCCTATTCTAAATCAAAATCCTAATCACCTAATTATAAGATATGTTGATGACCATTCTAATCTAACCGATAGAAGACAATTATTTTGTTTTGTAAGATTATTAAATATCTAAGAGCAGTATGAAAGATATGAAGAGATTGAATATCTTTAGATATAAGCCCTTAAAATCAAAGATAGATCCTCGACAAGATTTGATAAATTGCAGGAGAATAAAATTGGTTTTTGAAACATTTTAAAATGTAGCAGATCCAACATAGCACCCACTGTTCTGGCTCGAACTATACATATATAAAGAGGTGCAATTACTGTCTTTAAATCTATCTCGGGATTATCGAGTAACACAATGGATAAGAGTGCTACCAAAGCTTTGTTTCAGTGGTAAGAATGGAACATGTAATGTACATGTCGTGAGTGAGATTCATACCGCAGACGAATCATGGTATGAGGTGAGAGGAAGATAAAAAATGGGCCAATATTTCTCGAAGTTTCGAACCTGTGGATCATCTGGATTACTGGCCAGAAACCCACACGAAACTTCAAAGCCGTGGATCATTCTCTGGAAACTTACATAAATATACCCTTAGGCCAACTAGCTAGTTTACCAAATATGGCCGAAGTATACACTACCTATACAGTTCGGCTGTAGATGTTGTGTATAGTTATGGTGCTTGGACTCTTCAGAAATGTCGACGAGTGCACGTGGGATTCTCCAAAAATAGTGCATTTTTGGAGTATCCGACACGGTGCGGCAACATTGCTGGAGAGTCCGAGCAACATAGGTGTATAGGTATGTATATTATATGTATACGTATTGTATATTATATGTATAGGTATGTACAATATATGTATAATTAGCATAAACTATACACTACCTATATGCTATGTACTTTTTTTGTAAACTAGATGGACAAATGGTATTTAACTGTAATTTTCCTGGCATTTTTGGTCTTGCCCTTACCTAGCAATAGTGGTTCAAGTTAATGGGGCATGATCCAAATCAAGCAATATTGGTTCAAGTTAATGGGGCATGATCCAAATCAAGCAATATATCGAAGAAGTAGCCCAAGTTGCTTTTAATTTATCATCCATGCTTATGTCCAAACTTTGATGTTAATAGTAGCCATTAGCCGATGCATCAAGTGTACCATCTATTATAAGGTCAGATTTTAATCCAAGGGAGTTTGTACTTTCAGGTGATAATAACACATAGTAAAAATTTTAGAGCCTCAAATAGTGATAAGAAATGGAAAGTTAGAATCTAATTCAATTAAAAAGTTAACTCAAAAAGTGAGGATTGTCCAAAATTATATAAGGAGATCAAAGGACTACGTCCCGCTGACTTGGGATATACAACAAATACGCTACAGACAAAGCCTAAATACCAATAATAAAAAAGTTCGTTCCAAGTATCAATGTCCCTATAACATATTATGAATAGTTTGAGCTTTATCAACAAATATTTAGAAATGCAGTTTAATCCATTCGGGTCAGTTTGCGCGCACCTCAATTTATTTCACGGGTACCTGCTACCTCTCCCCAAAGACAGGTACCGAGTAATTTTTTCCGTCAAGTTTGGACAGATGAAAGAAAATCGCATAATATTTTTGTCTCCGCTAGGATTTGAATTAATGGCATCTAGTACATAATTATCTAGTTAAATCAGTAGAAGTGCTCATTTTACACTTCCTTTTTTCTTATAACAATTCAAAGAGCTTTTAAATTGAACACCCATTCATTTAGGAAAATTCCGAAATTAAAAATTTGCAGTCCTATTAGCTAATTGAGGTTAAGATGAAATAGAGCTATGATAGAGCATGCAATGTATTCCTGCAGGTAGAGTAAATTAATAAGACATGAAACATGGGAGTAGGGAAAGTATACATTAAAGGCATGCATGGTCATGGAAGGAAATTAATTCTAAAGAAGCAGAACGTTAATGTTGAAACTTCATTTATTTCAATGTTCAGAACTTCACGTTTTAGCAGAGCCCTTCTTCAATAGACTTCTTAATTATCTCCCCACTTTTACTTTGCCAAATGCTATTTTCTCTTCAATTCTTTAATGTCTACCCCAATTGAACTTCTTCTTGTGTCCTCTAGCAAATTACTTTAGTATTGTATACTTAAAGATATACAAATAGAAGTATTGCATCTTTAGGAAAAAAAAAATTCAATTTTTTTTTATAAATAAAATGATGCCATAAGTAATGTAACATGGTATCACAATAGACAAAGATTACGGACTCCAGTGACTTCACGAGTTTCAGTTACAATATAAACTCTTTGTGCCTTATTTTATGTGACACTCTTTAATTTTTAATTGGTCTATAAAAAAGAAAGACATCTTTCTATATTTTAAAAAAAATCAGTTTGGACTTTACATTTATCTTTAATGAAATGATTTATGACCACAAAATATCTATCTCATGCATGTTTTAAAATATAAGTTTGAAAAATCTCTTTCATTTTTACATTCCATTCTCAATCAAATATCATCACATAAATCAATTCCATTCTCGTACCAGCCAACGTATGATGAGGTATGTAATGCAAACCTAAAATAATTTATATATGATATAGCAGAAAATTTAACTTTTTTATACATCATGTCTCGTAAAAAATAAGTAATCGTTCATGCATGATAAGTTGAATTGACAGTATAAAAAATAAGATAGATAATATATTGCTAAAACATGTGTTAAAATACACTAATATAATTTTCTTACACTATCAATATGTACAAATTAAATCCATAACATTAAAGTATCATATTATCTAACAAATAAAATTTTAAATAAGGTGCCCCTGACTGCATAATTCAACAGCAATATGGTACACTTCTTAATTATAACGTCTGCTTCTCCCGCCAAGCACAATGTATCACACATATGTACTGTGTTCTACTAAACCAGTGACATTAATGCATATTGTCCTTCATGTAATCATGCTAATTTGTCTTAGGTGTTTCAATACTGGCGTTTTCTTCTCCTCCTTGTTTGAAGGGACTTAATTTACATTAAAAATAAAATAAAATTAAAATCACAATCAGCTGATCCAAAAATAAGAGTTTTTTCTTTTTTACTTTCATCAACAGCTAGCTAGTTCAACTTAATTAGTTTAATTACAAGCTGTAGTATGCGGACAATTACCAGTAAATTTAAATCTCAAATGTAGAATATATACTCCTTCCGTCCACTTTTACTTGTTCAGTTTAGAAAATCAAGAGGTAATTTATCACTTAGTTCTTAATTTATCCTTATTATAATAACTACAATCATTTCCTAATGCTTTCCCTAAACATTAAATTTATTATATTTAAAGGGTGATATAGTAAGCTTATCATTCTTTAATTACTTCTTAATGTGTGTATCAAGTCAAACATGAACAAATAAAAATGACCAGAGGGGTAGTTGTGGACTTTGAAATCTTGGAGACTTGGACTCTGATCAAATTGTTGATAAATTTTCGAAGCAATATTGTGTACATCTTTTACCGTAGACAAAAAGGAAAGCAAAATTCAACATTTGAATGCAAAGGCTATTAGTAAAAAGGACAAGAAAAGACCAACTAGCAATTGGTATAAATTAAAGTTATAAATCGAATTCTTCTTAGATACACATGAAACAAAGGTGTCAAAGCCACCCTAGTTTTGTGGCCGTATATATACCCGCCGTTAGTGTAAAATATATATGTTTATATATATATTATCAGTAACTGATTATAACAAGTGACTTTATGTTTCAAAATACAACATTTATCCGTAATTATCTTTTAGATAACTTAATAATATACATAAAAGTTCTTGTATATTAGTAATGTGTATAATTTAATTCCAATCTTCTTTAGAACTTACTCTTTATCCTTTTATTTATTACCATATGTTTTCTTACTGGGGCTTTGAGATAATATTTTTTATTTTTGGAATTGCATTCCTCTGGGATTACATTTTAGAACTCAAGAAAACCTGTGAATGTTTGAAAAATGGGCGTGTATCATGTGAAGCTCATCAGGTGTACAATATCCTACATTAAATTAAATCACCTCTTCAATTCAAATATCCATCTTCCCTTAGGACTATATATATGAGAGACATGTTGGTCCCAAATTTTCTGCACACTTTCATCCTTCACACATCTTCCACTATTTTTAGTTACTATATATTTCTTGAACCAATTTTCAAAAATCTTAAGCTGGTTGGTCCTGAAAAATCAAGACAACAGGCACATCACAAAGAAGATGGTGAATACCACACCTTCATTTGGAATTTTGACTATGTCAATAGTTACTCTTGTTCTAATGCTGCTGCTTGACTCTAGCCAAAGCCTAAGGCCATATCATTGTAAGTGCCCACTATATATATTTTGTCCTATCTTATCTTTTGCAACAACGTTCTATTATCGTTTTAATTGTAGTGTCGGTCTATTGTCACAATTTGACTTTCAATTAAATTATTTTTAGCCTGCGAGTCTGGAACTACAATGGTTTTAGGATTTTACTTTAAAAAAAAAAAAAATTATACTCACATTTACTATTTTCAAGCAGTGTCGGTCTAATATCACTGTGTACATATTCCTATAGTAATAGAGACTAGAGAGTATATTTTCACAGTATATAACATTCCTGAATTCTGACACAGGAGTTTTCTTCTCATGTATTATTGCTAGAAGTTGGAATATAAGAAAAAAGATATTCTCCGGAGTCCGGACCCACATCCCTTATTTTGAATGACAAACGTGGTCATCGGTCTGCAAAGTGAGCTAGAGTAATCAACGTGTGTATCAATTTTTCAACCGGCACAATCTAACATAACTATGAGTGAGTTTGTTTATAAGGAAAATATTTTTTATAGAAAAATATTCTGCGAAATAAGTGATGTTATTACTTATTTTATGGTGTTGACTAAGCAGAAAATATTATCACAAGAGCATTTATATATAATTTAAGCAAATAATATGGAAATGAAAGTGGAGGGTGAATCTTGGGGAGGGTCGGGGGTGAGAGTGTTGGCCGGGGGGGCGGGGGGGAGAGGGTCCAGGTGGGGTGTGATGTTGGGGGTGTGGGGGATGGGGACGAGACAATCAGTGTGGAATGTTACTTATGAAACTTGTTTTTTTTATTCTAACACGAAAGGAATTTATTTTTAGAATTTCTGGAAAATGATTTCGCCTTTAATTTACCAAACACATTTTGAATCTTTTCCTACCAATTGATGCTTTTTGTCACTCAATTTGAGACATAACAATATTAAGGTAGTTTCATACTATAGCTACCTATACCCTGTTGTTATGCATGTCCTCAGATATTAAATATTGTTGTCTCATAAAATTTCAGTTACCTACCACGGGAAAGGAACAAACATGGATGACAAAAACCATGTCCACCTTAAGGTAATTTAATTCGTCTCCCAATTATGAAACCATTTAATTCTGTCATATTTGTATCGTTTCCCCTGTTAACAGTTGGTACAATTAAAAATTGATTTGCAGGAAGAAAGAAAAGGAGATGTGTTAGGAATGGAGCTGTATCCAACAGGATCAAGTTTACCAGATTGTTCCCATGCTTGTGGACCTTGTTTCCCTTGTAAAAGGGTAATGGTGAGCTTTGCATGCTCCACAGAGTCTTGCCCTATGGTCTACAGGTGTATGTGTAGAGGAAAATATTATCATGTCCCTTCCAATTGATCCATCATGCCCGAAAACTGAGTCGCCACGAAAAGTTGTAACTGAAAATTCAATTTAATTTCCTCTAGTGTATGTTTATTATGATGTACTAGCTAGTGAGTGATATGCCTTGTTGCTTTTCAATCGTTTGGATTATGCCTGATTTAGTTTAATTTGCTTCATGGGAATAGAGAGTTCAGTAGACCATGTAGAAGAGGCTTTTACTTTTAGTAATGTGGCATAAAGATTTTGGTAGTCCTTGTAAATACGAGGAATTGCAAGAGTTTTGTAGGTTAACTTAAGTCAGTGAAGTTATTAGAATGTTCTCTTTGCTTAATGTCTCCAAGGCTTTTTGTACTTTTATTTATTTGCATCATGATGATGCTACGTACTAGAGTATTAATTATGACTATGGCCACTGCGGTGTACTGCTAACAGTGCTTGACTATGGCCACTGCGGTGTACTGCTAACAGTGCTTGACTATGGCGTTTCTTGAGAGCATTAATTTCCCAGCAAATTCCATTCAATTTGACAACTTTAAACTATACAGTGCTACAGATATATAGTATTGTCGTGATGCATTTTTGAACCGTCGTTAAATATCAACCTTAAAAAAGAATTTTAAAAAGAGAAATTAAAGCATATGGAAAATCTTGAATAAATGTAGACATTAATATACAATGGAGTAAGACATTTGATTAGCTAATGAGAATAATTAGCCAAATATTACAATTTCTGGGAATAACTATGGAATATATAGTCCAAGTAGGTAGGATCTAGCATCTTCGGATCCGTGGCGCAATGGTAGCGCGTCTGACTCCAGATCAGAAGGTTGCGTGTTCGATTCACGTCGGGTTCAATCCCCCGATCCAAAACGGGTCTTTCCTCTTTTTAATAAATTGCTTTTTGAAGTCTCTATGGAGTATAAAAATCTTGTCTTTTTTAATTTTATTTTAAGCATTTGTCTATGCCCATTGCTATTAAATGCCTTCTTTTTTATTGTCAAATGCTATTAAAAGCTATTCAGTTTAAGATAAATTATAACAACTCTAATTAATAAGGCTACACCAGATATACTTATGTAACTGAATTGATATCTGTTACACATGAAACTCACAACCTCACGAGAAAATCTAATTTTGATTTGTGAGGATGATCCAAAATACATTTAGTACAATAAAAATAGAATTTAGCCTCGTACAAGAAATGTCATTGCAATTTCACACACATTGAACCCACTTATTTTATGTAAACATAATAGTTTTTTTTGTGCGGATTGCCCTTCAAAAGCACTGGTCTTTAATTTTTGTCCCTCAAATTTGAAATTTTTGGTTTTTGCCCTTTGCACCCATGGGTTCCAGGTTCAAACTCCCGCTCAGACAAAAAAAAAAAAAAAAAAAAAAAAAAAAGCACAAGGCAGGGGTTTAGATTAGCTAGACGAGTTTTTCCTTATGCTTAAGGTAGAGTTTGCAGACAAACTATGCCTGATGGCTTGTAAAACTATGCTTGAGGCTTGTAAAACTAGGCCTGAGGTCTAACTTTGGCTTACAAAACTATGCCTGAGGCCTAACTTTGGCTTGCAAAACTATGCCTGAAGCCAAATTTTGGCTTGCAAAATTATGCGTGAGGCCTAACTTTGGCTTGCAAAACTATGCATGAGGCCTAACTTTGTCTTGCAAAACTTTACCTGCAAACTCTGCTTGCAGGTAGAGTTTTGCATTCAAAATTCTGCCTGAGGTCTAACTTTTGCCCGAATAGGCCTAACTTTGCTACCAAATTCTGCCTTGCGATTTTTTTTTTTGACTAAGCCGGGATTCTAACCCCAAACCTCATGGTATTAGACGAAGGGCAAACATTAAAGACCACCAATTTGCTGGGCAAATATTAAAGACCACCACAAAATAAGGGCATTCTTGCGAATTGCCCCACATAATAACCTCAACACGCACAGGGTTGCAAGCCTGCAACCTTGTGTGAGCTATATTACTACTATATATAAGGGACAATGTAATGAGTTTTGTAGTACGTAGTTATAATGTACCTATTTGGTTGGCTCAACCAAAATGGTTTGTTGTTTCAAATTGCCCTTGGATTTGTTATTTATTACTTCATGTATCAAAGAATGTTCCAATAAATCAAGATAGTTTCAAACCCTTTTTAATAGCATATTTTTTTTCTCTATCTTATTTTTGCCCCTACTTTATTTCATTTATACTTAAGTTGACACAATCAATTTGGTAAATATAATCAATTTTGAGCCCTTTAAAAATGCTAAAAAAGGTATGAATAGTGATGCTGTCATCTAATAAAATTAACAATGCACAAAGATAATCAAAACTAGTGATGATAATAACTTTGAAGAGCTCATTTGGTACTGGAAGAATACTCTGTCGATCAAATTTTCTTCAGTAATTCTTAAATTATCATTAAATTCTTTTTGATTTTATTTTGGTAAAAAAAAAAAAATTCTGAAAATTTAAAGTTAGATTTAATGATTTAACACAATTATACAATCGAAAAGAAACTAAAAACTTTTTAACAATTAATAGATTAAAATCTTGAAAAATAAAAGAAAACGAACTTTTAAATTTTATTTAGTTTGCTTAATTAAGTGGGATAGAAAAGAGGAAAAGATGCTTACCAAGTGATCAACTCCTCAATCCCATTATTAAATATCAATAATCGCATCCTTCTTTTCTGGCAAACAATTTAATTTGTCAGAAATCATATAATCCTTAATTACTTGAGTAAGGGAATTTTCTTTTAAGACAAAGCATCAATGAGTTATTCACAGATTAAATTAATTCTTAAACTTTATTTCAATGAATTCATTTTTTTTTTAATTTCATCTAAACCTAGGCTGTCTCACCATATTTGTTTTAGCATAAATCATAGTCACATGAAATTATGAGTAGTTACTCAATAAATACCAAAATATGCTATTCCTAACTCTAATTAGAAATTATATGCTCACAAATTCATAAAATATTAAAACGTCATTTTCAATTTATGATTATAGTCAGTTTTAAATCATTTTGCACATTTTAAATTATGTTACTAAACATCAATTTATCTCTGTGATGCATGTTTATCCCTAGCAAACTTATTTTCGTATAACGATTCTTTTAATAAATTATCTAATTAGTGATTTAAAAAAAGTTTAACTAATGAATAATACATTATTAAGAAGCGACCATCTTAAAAGAGTTGTGCTTAAGGAACGTACACAAATTATTATTTTTAATTAAAACCATTATAAAGTGTATTATTATCTTGATCTTGAGCCCGAGCTCAACACGAGCATCATTGGACTAGTATTACGTTATATGGTTGGCTCAAAGAATCGTTACATGAAGATGGAAGTAATGTTATTATTCTGTATTAATTATATATTGCGCTATTTCGTGGGTTTGAAAACAATTTACTACGATTAATTACGCAAGCATATCTGTTGATGTATTTAAATGCAAACTCCTCCCTCTGATCACTTTTGCTTATCCACAATGGACTCTGCACGCCCCTTAAGAAGCATTAAATGAAGTGCATATTTGACCATAATACCCATATTAATAATGTACAGATTCAATGAACTTGGGAAATGATTTGAGGAATGAGAAGTTAATGTTAAGGGTAAAACAGGAAAAATGAAATTGTCTTTCTTTTTATATGCTAAAGTGGACAAGTAAAAATGAAAATTTATTTTTAATATAATGGACAAGTAAAAGTGACCAGAGCGAGTAATTGTAAATATAGTGAATGTCTATTTATATATAAAATATAATATGTGTGCACACATATTGCTTAAGCTTTCTAATTATTATACTCCCTCCGATTCAATTTATGTGAACTCATTTGACTGGGCATGAAGTTTAAGAAAGTAGAGAAGACTTTTAAATTTGTGGTGTAAAATGAGTCACATGTATTTTGTGTGGCTGTAAATCATTGCATAACGGTAAATTGTTTTCAAATATAGAAAGTCGCCGTTCTTTTTGGCACGGACTAATAAGAAAATGGGTTCACATAAATTGAAACAGAGGGAGTACTTTGACAAATGGGTTAAAATTATTTAAATTATTGCCTGATTATTATTAAATTATTGCCTGATTATTAATTAATACTAGTTTAATACTACCTATTTTCACCCTTGCAATAACAAAGAGCATATTGGCGGCCAAAGCTGACAAAACGGCTGCCGGAAACTGGCGGCAATCAACTATCTAAAAGTTACAAATAAAAAATGAATATTTATTAATACTTATTTGTTTTTTGTCACCGAAATTTCCATATTCAGAAATTCTTCCCAACTAACTTTCGAACAGGTAACAACCCCACTTCCTCACTCCATTCAAATCTTAATATTGTCACTCAATCTTGTTTTTTTTTTTTTCCATGTTTCCTAACGGTTCAGATTATGCATGTGTTACAGAACTTGTATAATTTTAGTTTCTTTCTTGATCAGGTCAAAGTCCTAGATGTAGTGTTCACCCATAATTTTTCATAATTTTTCCTCCTTTAGAAATTTTGATGGGTGGTTTTTCAAGACTCTTTGGATGGTCGTTACCTATTGTATTGTATCCTATTGTTAGTTTAAATACAATGGTTGCTTTAATTGTTACTTAAATTTTAATGTATCGTATTGTTAAATCCATCTTTATGTTACAGCGAAAAGTCCCATTTTGTGTAACGACCGATTTGGTGTAATCGCATCGTTACCTTATTTTTTTTCTCGTTTGTCTTTACTTATTATCTGATAATCCTATTTTATACTACCTTTTTATAGTATATCTTAACCCCGTAACCTATTTTTTGATCCTTCAAGTTACTGATAGCAATGTGTGAGATTATGTAACGACGGAAAATGATACAATATATCAAAACATTGTATTCATCAAAACAATACATTACGATATAATACAACACCATACAATACAACACAATACACTATGAAACAATACGTAACAACCATCCAAGCAGAGTTAAGAGAGCGAGGCTTGTTGGATATGCCCCATGTATATGCTGTGTGGCAAATGGCAATGATTTCCCTTTTTTATTTAGCATTTGAGCTTCTAGTGGACTTTTTGTAAAATGGAAAAAATTGTGTGATCTTTGAGGAAAGATATCAAATTGTTGTTAAAGCTCAACTCTTTGATCTTATTGAAGTTAGATACGCAGCATGTGTATTTCATTGCCCGTTATCCCGTGACACGTCGTGTATCCCATTGCTTCCTTTAACCAGTAAATTGAATTATTGATATGGATCTCAAGGCTCAGATTTGTCTTGGAAAAATCCCTGTTATAGGATAACTTTTGTGGCTGATGACTAGTTATATGATAGATTCTCAAGATTTGTCTTCTTATAGCTAATAGAATGACTAAATAAAGCAATTTTGTCAAGTTTTGGCAATGGATGCAGTTGATGATGCTGATCAGTTAGCAGAAACACCAAAAAATGAAGTAATGTCCTTCTTTGAGTCAGCTCCACCACTAAAGGATGCTGCGGAATTTGAAAAAAGTTTGAAGGAATTTGTTGATCGCAATACTTCATCATCAGGCAATTATTATTTCTTTATATATCAACATCTCATAGATTTTAGCCTTTTAATTCTATTTCTGCACATATAGACGCCACTAGACTTTCTTTTGTGTCTCCGTTATAGTGAATGGAAGAGCAAATAGGTTGGTGTGCGTCACTTCTGGTGGTACAACTGTTCCTTTGGAAAAGCAATGTGTTCGTTATATTGACAACTTTAGTTCCGGTCATAGAGGGGCTGCATCCACAGAGTATATCACGAATACCATTCTTAGATGCTTTACACACACTTGAACTCACATGTATTTGATGATCAAAAATGAAAATGGAATTGCAGATACTTTTTGAAGGCCGGTTATTCTGTAGTCTTTCTCTACCGAAGGTTTGTTTTCAAGTGCCAAGTTATTTTATCTGATTATTAGGATTTTGATTTAAGTGTAGTAAGACCATGAAATATGCAGCGGGACATGCCAGCCATTTTGTAGTTCTCTGCCCGATGATCCGTTGCTAGAGTGCTTTAGTGTTGCTGATGATTCAAATATTAAAGGTGTGTAGTTCTACATTGCATGCTCAGTAATGTTGCACATGGTACATTCATATCAACCAACTTCATGCTTTCTAGACATTTGAAAGTCTGCTTAGACAACTTCCCTCCATGTAATTTTAGCTTTACATCGTCTCTTTTAGTACCTTACATCATCATAGTACTACAGCCGCAGACCAGTGTGCTTGAAGGTTTAGTAGGACTTGGTTAAATCATTCTAGACAACCTTCTCTTATTTATCCTCTGTGTATGTTTCTTGCACACTCTATCTGTTATGGTCATTTCTTGTCATGTTCAGTCATATAGGACCATATATCCATCTTAACATTTACATTTTTGCAATATTAATCTTGTTATTATCGTAGACTTTAGAGGCCTATGTAACACGAAATCAATTATTGCCGTCGACTGGTGTGGACTTAACATGACACCTGTGTCAAACAGTTATCTCTCTCTAGCTACAGATAGAAAGAGAGGTGTGAGGTAATAGCTTTATTCCATGGCCCATCCCCTTTTGGGTAGAATCAACTGGGAGAGCTGAGGTTATTTTAGTAAACCGATGCACAAGCTCCCATGTCCCATAGTAGCAATACCACCTCCGTGCAAGCCCACGTGTCAAGACTCGAGCTGACCCTCGTCCACTAGAGGGTACCTCTGTTCCCCATCTGAGCAAACTGGATTCATTCCACCACCACAATTCTTGTGGTATAGCCTTATAGGTTCTATATATTTAAATACATATAGAACTTCACTTGCTACTTAATGCAACTTGTCATTCTTCTACTAGGTATCTGTTAGCTTATGAGAGTCATAAGATAAAGGAAAAGCAAAAAGAAGAAGGAGATCCCACGTTGGGGATGAAATAGGCTCCATGTCCCCTTTTTAATATATTTATCATCTGGTGGAGCTCACAAATCTAATTATTGTTTGGCTTGATCTCCTTTTCCCATATATCAATGCTGTTTTCATCCCAGTGCTGGTTAAGTTTACTGGGGCAGATCTTTACCTACATGTTCTGAATATTTTGATTTAAATTGATTTGTTTAGCAATTTTCACTTTCCAATCTAATGACCATTTTTCTGTTGCATTATTTTTTAGTGGATGCATTGCATGCTGAAACAGTGAAGAGAGCCATTACTGAAAATCGTGCAGTACGGATTATTGCTGATTATTTATTTTCTTCCTATTTTTTTGTTCTAAATGTTATCCTTATTCAATATTTGAAGAGTCACTGTAAGAATTTAATAATTGCAGGCAGTTGCTGAGGGCATCCTGTTGAAACTTCAATTTACGACAATTTTCGAGTATTTGCAGGTTAGTTTCAATAGATCAGTGAAGTCTCATTTACTGTAAAATCAATGTCCAATTATATTCAGCTTTAAATAAGCTTCATATGAACTGATGAACATCTTTAGTATGCTCTGTGGAGGCTGGTACCGCTTTTATTAATGTTATTTTTGTTACTGGCAGATTCTTCAGCTAGTTTCTGTGTCTTTGAGGGACCTTGGGCATAGGGCTATTTTCTTTCTTGCAGCTGCAGTTTCTGATTTTTATGTTCCGTGGGAAACCATGGTAATCATTTATGTTCTTGAATATATCTTTCTCATTTTTTGCATTTGTTTTGACTTTATGTTCGTGAATTTATCTTTCTCATTTTTTACTGCTTCGTGAATTACTCTTGTCCTTCTTTCTTGTCTCTCATTTCCCTCTCTCTATATTGCAAATGGTAGTTATATAACATGTCGTCTGAATCAACTTATAAAAGAAAAAAAGGTATCTGATCTGTTTCCTCTAAATCTGCTGCTATTTTTTCGTGTTACCTCTTTTTTCACAGAATTTACATAAGATCCAGTCAGCTTCTGGTCCTCTGGATATGCGACTTGCCCAAGTACCAAAGATGCTCTCAGTTCTTAGGAATGAGTGGGCACCGATGGCATTCCACATATCTTTTAAGGTTGGTGATCATCAGTGTATGGTTTGGTAAAATTATGAATTTTGTAATGCTGTACTTAAACATAATGTTCTACTTGTGAAGAAGTGGTCACTTGATATGAATCCAGTTAAGTTTGACTGGTGACTTGTTGGCCTGAACACCGCCGTCATAAAAAAATGTGTGTTTGTATGTGTGGTGTGTGTGCGCATCTGCGTATGTGTGTGTGTGTGTGTATATATATGTATATTATAGCTTTTTTAGTTTCACTTGTCATGAACTGAAAACCTGAAGTGATCCAGCCTAATCAGACATATGTTACTTCATGGAACTTCCAAGATGTTTTTAATGCGACTCACTTTTTCAAATTTAAATATTGTACCTCTTTCACAAGTTACAAGAGTTGAAACTCATTAAGGAATATTTCGATATAATGCAAGCCTTTTCATATCAAACCAGCTGTGCTTATGGAATCTAATACAACAACAACATACCTAGCGAAATCCCACAGTGTGGCGAAATCCCACAGTGCTTATGGAATCTAATGAGTAAAACATTTTATAACATCATACAGTACAAAATTCAGAGTACTTCCTCAATGTATTTTGAGTCTATTTATGTCGCGTGAGTGATTGGTAAAAGCAAGGTTTCATTGACCAGGTTCTGCTATTGAGGTATTGAGTCTTTGTTGGGTTTGGATTGGATTAGTCTTGTTTCGGGTGCGGTTCCCAGGTTGGTTAATTGTGGGTTGTGGGGTTTGTGTGTGTGTGTGCGCGGTGCTGGGGGTGGGAGGACATGATTTGCTCAAGTGTGTTGTAAAGTTACTAAGGCTAATCTTGCTTAGCAACTTTTTATGCTTAAAAGTCAAAACTAGAAGGCTTAGTTAGATGAATAATTTGAACATTTGTTTGGGAAAATATAAGGTTAATGAGTCTTAATCAATGTGCCGAAACATGATTTCTGAATTTTTTACTTGTCCATGAAGCACTTAGTATGCTCGTCATTCTTTCGATGAGATATTCCTGTTTCTGCAATTCTGGACAGATTTTATCATCTAATTCTGCTGTTGGATGTCAGCTTCATTTGTTAGGAAGTTCATCATATGGTTTCATTACTGATTTCCACATCTACTATATGACAGCTAGAAACAGATAAAGATATCCTTTTAGCAAAGGCTGATATGGCCCTCAAAAAATACAAGATGCATATGGTGATAGCTAACGAGCTTTCAACACGTAAAGAGGAAGTTATCGTTGTCACTGAGCAGGAAAAAGTCACAGTTCGCAGGGACAGCACTCGAGCAGGGGCTGAAGTTGAGTGTCCATTGGTTGAGCTTGTTGTTGATAGACATGCAACATATATTAAGAAATTTGATGCATAACCACTGTTGATGGATCAATTGTATTCGGTGGATCAGCATTTTATAACTTGAATATCGAGTTATAAGGACATTTGAGTAAGCAAAATTAGTGTAACCAATTTGTTTCAGAATAAAGGAAAAAGAAGAGAGTACTTTTTAGCTTTTTTTTTTTTTTTTTTTTTTGATTGGCAGTCTGTGTTTTTTTTTTTTTCTTCTTTTTAGTCGGATGTCCCTGAAGGGACATGATGAGATTTCATGGAAGTAAATGCACCTATACACAAACATATGTAATTTACTCCAAGCTGTGATGTGTTTTTTGTTTCTGTTAATCAATTAAGAGTACCATGTTACTCCCTTTTCTTTTGTGGATGCTGAATTTTCTTATTCTAAGTAGCTTTTATTAGCGTGTTGGGAGACTGCTGGTCTACTAATTGAGAAACACTATTCAACCCAAAAGTTAAAGATTCTAATGGATGTTAATATAAGACAGGCTTCATTATCTGGTTTGCTATCAACTTTGAAATTCTATTGAGCTGCAGTATTTACTCCAAAAATCAATAAATAGAAGAGCGAGGAGGGATTTTTTGGCAAAGCAAGACTGATTAGCTTGCCTAAGGGTTGTAGCGGAAAAATTCCTTGGCGAGCTCCGTGCTTGAGCAGCAACTAAGCAAAATTCAATCTTTCTTACACACTTTGTTCGCTTGAAGGCCCATTCTTTACTATTGTAGCAATACATTTGACATTTGAGTATATATAGAGAATTACAGTGTATATCATTGGCTTTGTAAATGTCTTACAATTGAAACTCTCAATTCAATTCCGGGAGTTACAACATTTGAGTATATTTTGTATTTTTACTTTCTTTTGCTATGCTTTTAATTTACTCTGCTACTTCATTGATCATTTGTTGATTTGATCTTAAATTGATTAACAAACAGATACTATGAAAGAACCACATCCCTTGAAGATATTTGTTATGCTACTTAATGGGTTGCTGGAGTTGCTCAAATAATGTATGAAGGGAAGAGAGCCAAATGTACCCCTTTATATTAAAATACTAGTCATATTCATCCTCTGTTATACTATATGCAACCAAATAACCCCATCATTGACAAAATTTTCATTATTACCGTCAAATCTAACGAATTCCCTCAATTCTCAATTTAATTACCCGGTTTCACTTTATTAACTCGTTACTCATAACTCATTTACCCAATTGATCTCAATTTAATTACCTGATTTCACTGCATTAATCCGTTTAACACAATTCTCAAGTTTACTTCATTAACGCAATTCCCATTTTAACCTAAAACTCATTTAACCTAATTCTCAATTTTAACTCAAAACTCATATAACCCAATTCTCAATTTAGTCCATCTAATGAGATGGATTAAATCCAGAATTGGGTTAACTGGTTTAAATTGGAATTTGGTTAAATCGGTTGTATGGGTTATTAGTTAAGGATTTATAAGTCAATCAAATAAAATCATATAATTAAATTAAATAATCTATAAATTACAAATTTATAGGTTAATAAAGTAAAATCGGATAATTCAATTCCTACACATATTTATTGACAAATCCATCGAATTAAAGGTCGGACTTAGGTCCAAATTAAGTCAACAAAAACTATTATTAGTACTTTAGAGAACTTTCACAAGCAAAAGCTACAATATTCACAAACACTAGCCAAATAACCAATTAAACATATTAAAAAAAAAAAAAAAAAACAAATGCGTTCAAGAAAATGTTAGATAAGACCACCGATCGACAAGAGTTTTAGTTCATCATGAATTTGCATGGCATGAGAGACAGGTGTCTCATAATTCTTACACCTATACATAGTAAGCATCACCTTTTGTTCCCTATAAATTGCCCCTTCATTTTCATATAGTTTTCGTATAAAACGACAATACTATTATTAGACTTCTTTCAAAATGAAGCTTTTTCCTACAACTGCAGTCCTTCTCTTCCTAGTGCTTCTTCTCTCAACAAATGGTAATATTTATTCATTTTAGCATAAGTATTTAATTAGATTCCATTTATTTTTTTTCTTCGGAACATAATTGGTTTTTCCTTCTTCCATATTGACTCAACTACTTATCCCTTTTAGTTTATATATGCAAGCATTAGACTCTATGTGGAAACCATAGAGCCGCTAGATCAAGATTTTTCAGTTGGTATATATTCCCATAGTTCACAATAAATTATTTTTTCTAGAGTAAATGACAAAAATGGTCTCTTATCTTTGGTAATAGATTCAAAATAATCCTTCAACTATCAATTGAACAGTTTTGTCCTTTAACTTGCTCAAAAGTGAGCACTTTTGGTCTCCGTCAAATATTTACCAAATACAAATTTTAATTGGAACGGTAAAAAGAAAAATTGAACTAGAAACACCAGAAATAATAATATTAGTATTAGTTGGAAATTTTGAGAAAGATTCTTATGAAAAGTTTCATTAACGCGGAATTTGTAGTTTTCAGCTTCCAATATGTAATACTATACGATACATTATGAAACTATTAACAACCATCTAAACAAGTTGTTAGGGGTCATTTACTTCCTAACCATTATTAATGTATTAAACTGTTATTTTAAATATTTTGACAGAAAATATAATTTTTTTTTCCTTTCATGTTTTAATATGTGATATAATATCTATGCAGAAATAGGTGGTCCAATAAAGACAGAGGCAAAACTATGCCAGTACCATAGCAGAACCTTCCATGGGGTTTGTATAACCGGTAACAATTGCAACCAAAAATGCCTAGAAGAAAGATTTGAAGGTGGACGCTGCCATGGCCTTCGTCATTATCGCTGCATCTGCTATAGGACTTGCTAATTTCCTTTACTACTGGTTTATATATATATAAATAATAAAGTGTCTACCGTATTAAATAAAATGTAATGATGCTCATTATCCTTTTCTTTTTCTTCTGTGTAATACACTTCTACTTTCAATAATAAGTGATCCATTTCTTCTGTGTAATACACTTCTACTTTTAATAATAAGTGATCCATGGGCTGTGTATACGTCCGATTCTTCTACATTATGCCATTTTTATTACATCTTTTTTATTTAGACACTTAAGTTTTAATTTAACAAGTATCTTTTTATTTTTTGGGGATTGAATAAGCATCTTAACTATAGTTAAAAGGCTAGATTGTTGAGAAGTACTTTTAACTTTTGTTATTAAAGGTATATATCATTAGTTATATTTTCTAATTTTTACATCTAAATACTAAAAATATTGAACATTCTAACATCGAGGTTAAAGCTTTTTTCGTATATATGATTGTGGTACGGGTCCCAATGAATCTTTACTTTCACCCATTTCACCCAGCATTCTGAATTCGAATCTTTACTTTCACCCACCCAAAATATATGATTGAAATCTTAAAGAGCAATAAATATTTTAGAGTAACCATATTTTAGGTCATGATGAGGTGCATGGAGGATTTGGCTTCGGGACACGGGGAATGGTGGAGGAGTCTCACTCCTAGATTTCGCAAAAGCCTTTGGATTGGTGGTAGCTTGACTCGTGTTTTTCGAAGAAGGAGGAACACTTGGTAACCTTTCGTAGCTCGGTGGTCGCGACGCAAATAGACTTCTTGCTTCTTAGAAAAGATGATAAAGGCCTCTGTAAGGACTGCAAGGTCATACCGAGTGAGAATCTTACGACCCAACATAAGCTATTGGCGATGGATTTGGAGATAAGAAGGAAGAAGAAGAAGAAGGTTGTGGATGACCGGCCAGGGATTAGGTGGGGGAGTTTGACTCCGTCTTGTGCCCTAGAGATGGGAGAGAAGTTGATGGCTATGGGAGCGTGGGATAGTAGGGGGGGATGCGAGCGCATGTGGGATAGGACGACCGAGTACCGGATTCGGGAAGCGACTAGAGAGGTATTGGGGGTCTCACGAGGCCGCCGTGGTGGGCACCGAATTGGTGGTGGAATGGAGAAGTTCAAGGAAGGTAGAAGCAAAAAAGCGCATATGAAGAAGTGGTAGATGGCATAAATGATGAAGAAAGCGGACGAACGGGGGAAAAGTATAAGATGGCGAGAAAGGAGGCGAAGTTAGCGGTGTCGGCGGCTAAAACGGCAGCCTTTGAACGCCTTTATGCGGGAATCCGTAGAGGACGAAGGTGGGGATAAGAAGTTGTTTAAGCTCGCCGGCGAGAGAGAAGAGGCACGCGACTTGGATCAAGTGAAGTACATCAAGGACGAGGATGGCCAAGTGTTGGTACGAGAGGCTTGCATTAGACGAGAGATAGCCGGTCATACTTTCATGAACTCTTGAACGAAGGAGCGGACGAGAGACATTGTGTTGGGAGACTTGGAGCACTGCGATAGGCGTCGCGACTTTGGTTATTGTAGGGTATAAAGGTCGAGAGGTTAAGGGAGTTGTCGTTCGTGGATGCGCGAGGAAGAGCGACCGACTGACGACGAGATCCGGAGAGAATTTTGGAAGATTGCGGCGAGGGTAGGCTTGGAGTGGTGACCGGATTGTTTAATGTCATTTTCAAGACGGCAAGATGCGGAAGAATGGAGATGGAGTACAATGATTCCCGTGTACGAGAACAAGGAGACATTCAAAGGCTATGACAACAACTATAGAGGTATCAGTTCGCTAAGTCACACTATGAAAGTGTGGGAAAGGGTGGTGGAAATGAGGGTGAGGAGAGAGGTGTGTCTATTTCAGAGAACCAGTTTGGATTCATGCCGGGGCGCTCGACTACAGAAGCCATTCATATTGTAAGGAGATTGGTGGAGCAGTATAGGGAGCGGAAGAGGGACTTGCACATGGTATTCATTGACCTAGAAAAGGCCTACGACAAGGTGCCAAGAGAGGTCCTATGGAGATGCTTGGAGGCTAAAGGTGTACCTATGGTGTACATTAGAGCGATAAAGGACATGTATGATAGAGCCAAGACCAGGGTAAGGACTGTAGGAGGAGACTCGGAGCACCTCCCCGTTCGATGGGGTTGCGTCGGGGATCGGCTCTTGCCCGTTTCTATTCGCCTTGGTGATAGATGAATTGACGCGACAAATACAAGGGGAGGTGCCTTGGTGTATGTTGTTCGCGATGACATAGTCCCGATTGACGAGACTCGCAACGGGTTAACGATAAGGGGAGGGCCGGAGCGGACGTTGGAGTCTAAAGGATTTAAATTGAGTAGGACCGAAGACGGAATACGTGGAGTGCGAGGGTTCGATGGCGTACCGTGTGAGGTTGATGAGGAAGTGAGGCTTGGTTCCCAGGCCATTCAAAAGAAAGAAAGTTTCAAGTATCTCGGGTCTATTATACAGGGGGATGGGGATATCGACGACGATGTTTCACATCGTATTGGTGCAGGATGGATGAAATGGAGACTCGCCTCTGGAGTGCTGTGTGATAAGAAAGTGCCTCCAAAACTTAAAGGCAAGTTCTACAAAGTGGTGGTTAGACCGACTTTATTGTACGGAGCGGAGTGTTGGCCGGTCGAAATGTCACATTCAGAAGATGAAAGTCGCGGAAATGCGAATGCTGCGGTGGATGTGTGGACACACTAGGAGGGATAGAATTAGGAATGAAGATATCCGAGACAAGGTGGGAGTGGCATCGGTGGAGGACAAGATGCGAGAAGCGAGGCTGAGATGGTTTGGGCATGTGAAGAGGAGAGACATAGATGCTCCAGTGCGGAGGTGTGTGAGAGGTTGGCTATGAATGGTGTCGGGGAGAGGTAAGGGAGGCCGAAGAAGTATTGGGGAGAGGTGATTAGACGGGATATGGCACGGTTCCGACTACAGGGACATGACCTTAGATAGGAGGTTGTGGAGGACTCAGATTAGGATAGAAGGCTAGGTGGCTTACCCTTTCTCCATAGTAGTTGCAGTTTTGCTCATTTGTTTATTGCCTTTTGGTTTATGCATTTGATTGCTGCTTATATTTGTTGGTACGTTGGACTTTGATTATTTTATTTATCTATAGTATTCAATGCTTCTTTCTTTCCGCTTGTTCTACCATGACTTTCTCGCTTTTAGGTATTCGTGCTATCATATTGTCTTCGATATGCTTGGCCTTATCGACCTTTTGTCTTGTTTTCCTCTTGTCTTCCTCTCTTCTCCTCTCTTGAGCGGGGTCTTTCGAAATGTACCGCCTTACCTTTCAAGGTGGGGGTTAGGTCTGCGTACCTCTCTTTCCCCGGACCCACATGGTGGGATTATCTTCAAAACTTGTTGTTGTTGTTGTTGTTGTTTTTCCTTTTGTGTGTCCTTTAAAAATCATAAATTACGTATTTTTGATTAGTTTAGGATTTTCTTTAATAAATGTGTACTCTAATAATATGATTTACTCTATTAATACTTATTATTTACTTTCAAGCTAATTATGATAATTGAGAAAATTTAATAAGTATTTTTAGTTAGATATTTTACTTTAAAGTAATAAGTATTTTTAGTCAGATATTTTAATAACTTTACAACTAAAATGAAACTTTGACGACTAAAATGAAACGGCGGGAGTGTATATATGTACAATTTAAGAATTTGTGCATAAAATAATGAAGTTTGCTCCTTCAGGTACACCTTGTCTTTTGAAGTTTTGATAATTTCAGGATGAGACATGCGATAAATTGTGTTAAACCTTAACATAATATCTATGTGAAATGTATAACTGAGTAATAATATTAAATCCTTTAAGAGGAATACTTAATAATTTACAGATATCGAAGTGAAGCACAGTTCCAACATTAAATAGCGAGTAACACAATTTCATAATTTGTGCATAGTAAATAGTAAAATTATATCTTTTTATAAGTTAATATTGTAGCATGGTTATTAATGTCACGTTACAAGGACGCAGCGAACTTGAAAATTTGTGATTAAACAAACCAATATTATTTACATTTTACAATTTGTATTTTTGTGTGTGTATATATATATATATATATATATATATATATATATATATATATATATATATGGCGACTAATCCCTCTGATGGGAAAAGAAAAGTGTTTTCTCAATAAGGAATGAAATTGTTTTAAGTATTAAAAATAAAAAGAAACATATCAATGGTAATTCTAATTTTGTCAGGATGGAATGTAATTTTATATAATAAAAAGGTCAATTTTGTTGCTCCCAAACGCACACGCAAGTATACATGGTCGTACAAGTAATATAGACTGTTAAGTCCAGATATCGATCCCACGGAGACTTAGATTCTAGTGTTAAGCTAATTCAAATTTGAATGAAACTATTCAAGAAAGTGAAAATCACGATGTTTGTTGTACTAAACTAAAAGGCGAAAGGTAAACAATTTGTGATGGATGTTTTTGTGACTGAGAATATTTCGACAAAGATTGTAAGGTTTATCAGATGAGAGAAAGTTCTAGGGTCATGGCTTTCGACAATCCAGTTGATTTTTGGACAATTTCACCTATTTTATTTCCTGGGTTACTAGTTGACGGGTTAATTATAACTTTATAATATTCTCTCGAACTACTCACAAGCCTGTAGATGTTACTATAACGCCTATATCTCTATGGTCATCAGAGGTAACAAGAACGCATTTAATTCTCCGCATTCAACTAAGTAGGGCTAAAGGGTATATCTCTATCCTCAGTAGCGAAACGATTAAATCGAACAAACTCTATTTATTCTTATGACGTACGTGAACTCCCTTTCTCAAGTCCAATTCACGCACCATAGATAGTGTCTAACTATTGTCCAGATAATCAAACAACTAAGATCAAGAATAAATAAGCAACCCAAAATATGGAAAATCAATGGATAATAATTGTCGTCAAACCAACTATCATGTCTTTCGCCACAGCCCTAGAATTAAGAAGTTTTAGCTACTCATGATTCTTAATGAACAAGAAGAATTCATGAATAATCTAGGGTTGAAAAAGATGAAAAATAAAATAAACCTAGAGAGAAGGTAATATGACGGCTTACAAGTCTTGGAATAATCCCAGCACGTCATTAACAATGAGCAAAAATAGCTATTTATAGTTTAGGGTTGTTAACCAAATAAAAGGGTCCTAATCCTACTTAAAATCGGACAAAATTCGACATTCCCGCGTTGGCCACGCGTCGCGGGTCCAACGCGGGGTCTTCAGTGAATTCGGCTTCTATTTGTGCTGAGTCCGCGACGCGGGCTCAACACCTGACTGAGAAAGTTCCTGCAGCTGATTTTTCTGTTAAGTCCACGCGACGCGGGCTCAACGCGTGATTGCCATTGCGTGTTGCATCCGCGACGCGGGTTTGGCACAATTATTCCTGATTCTTCCAGAAATTCACCTAAGTGTCCAAAGCTTCTCTCGTTCACTCGTGTACACAAGGTCACCTCCCGTCGTTTGTCTTCATCGTACCTAGAAACATGAAATACAGCGACATAAGCTCAAATATGACGATTTCATCATATATTAGGCATAAAAAGTCTTAGGAATGTGATGTAAAATGACACGAAACAAGATATTTGTGCCAAATATCATCAATCAACGTTTAACTTTAAGATTTTTCTTTAATAGCGTAGAATATAGACAGATTAATTAAAGGGAAATTTTAAAAAGGCATATTATATAAACAAACCCTTAAATTTGGCCCCATCTGGCAAGTGATGTCCTCCAATTTTGGGTGTACCCAAGTAGGCACCTCTACTTATCTCCATTTTGCTAGTTGAACACCAACTTACAAAATGATCATCTAGACACTTCCAAAATTTATGTGTCACGTCAGCATTTGTGTTTATATGTTCAACTTTATACAAGTTGAGATGCCTACTTGTGCACACTTAAATTTGAAGGGGCATACTTGCCAGCTGAGGCCAAGTTTGAAGGACTGTTTATGTATTATGCATATACAAGGGTGTTAGACAGGTTGGCACAACCTAGCTCTCATGAGCTATATAGCTTTCGACGGGCGAATTTGAACTATCGTTTCTCACTAGATGATTTTCAAAGTGCTAATCCAACCTAACCATAAACGAAATACATATCATTTGGTCGATCTGGGTCAGGGGGACGGGGAGCATCGTGTTGTGATAGGGATTGATCACGGTCTGAAAAGTGTGTCAACTAAGGGAGTAGGTATTGAAAAACTCTACGGAAAAGGGCCAAAAATATCCCTAACGTATCAAAAATGGCTCATGAATACCCTCTATCCACTTATTGGTCTAAAGATACCCAACCTATCCTTTTGGCTCAAAAATACCCCTCAAACTAACACCCTAAACCAAATGACTTTTCTCAATCTGAAAAAATCACATCGCTTATTATGACTAACCATATATGTTATTTAATGTTAAAAATATACCCACCCACTTTTAAATTCAACCCACTAACCCATTTAATTTGACCCGTTTCTTTTAAATGTGGAGCTTCACAAACTATCGAAACTAGATTTCTGACTTTATGATTTTGTAATTTAACTCATCAGAATTGCAATTTAATAGCACATAAGATGATCACAAAGGAAAAAGTGAAGCTATCATACAGTTGCTTGGAAATTTTGTTTCATTTTGTTTTCTTTCTTTTTCGGGTCTATTAGATTCTTTTTCGGGTCTTTTAGATTTTGAATTTAGGTTATATTTTTGACTTTAATTTATTTGTCAGAAAGATTGATCACTTGTTATTTCGCATTGCTTGTTGTTTATTTCACTTATAATTGATAGAATTTTTGTTAAACATTTGAATAATATTGTGGCATTATATTTATAAATATTTTTTTTTCAAACATCAAATCCCATGATGTTCTCACAAAAAAAGTATGCTTTTAAGTTTTATAATCAATTAAAATAAAATATTATTAATTTGAAATTATATATCAACTATTTTTTACAATATTAGATACAAATATATGATTATTAATTAACATATTTTCAAGAAACAATGTGTTATTAATTAGCTAATTGAATATCATTTATAAAGGCACATATTTTTTAAATATTAATTTTAAATTTTTTATAGTTAAGTTTTATTTTTAAATTAAACTATTAATTACACTTATTCAAACAACACGCTTTCATTTGATTATGAAATAACTCAAATGAAATGAATTAGTGAGTTTAGTCTCTATTAACGCGTGTATTCCCTCTTCAGTCGCTATTAACCCTACTACTCTACCTTGATTGTTTCTCCGCTCTCAATCAAGGGGAGAAACGTACGACACCTGTATCTCTCGGTGTATCAGAATATCTATTTTCCCTGAGTTTACGTTTAACATATTGGTGTATATCCAGTACCCTAAGGTACTTTTGTCTTCTGTTTTTCTTGTTCGTTTGTTATGTTTTTTGAATTATCGCTGCAGGTTTCTTTTTTGGGTTAAGATTTGAGTGTTTTGATCAAATTTGTAATGTGTATTTGAATTACCCCTGTGCTGGACATTTCTATCAATGGAGTCCATAAGTCATTGATTTCGGTTAATTTGCGTGATTCCGCTAGGTGCACAACTTTTTCACTTTTCTTCTGCTTATCTATGTGGTGCTCACTCTTTCATACTACGAGCGTTCTTCATTTGAACCTTTTTTTTTTTTTTTTTTTTTTTTTTTGTATGTTCTTTTGAGTTGATTCTTGTTTATTTTCTGCATACGTAGACACAGATTTTTTCCTGATTTGCTCATGCATGTTTGGGAGTAGACGTCTACGTGCATGTTTTTTAATTTTTAGGTACAGATCTACCTTTTTTTTGCCTTTTGAAACTTAATTTCTTTTTCTTCTTTGATAGTGAGATGCATTGCATCTGTGACAAAATGTTTGATTGAGATGCCTGACCCGAAAAAGAGTTCTTAGCTAGCCATCAAGGTGTAATATTATATACAGAGGAATAAAGAGATTGTAGCAGTGTTTCTGTTTTGAATATTAATAGCTCTGCTCAAAAGCTAAACATTACATCAGTAGTGATTTCAAGATTGAAGTCTTATTTCTTTTCTGGTTGGCTTAGAATAATCCAGATATAGAGGGAGCTGATGAGGTAAGGAAAGGAAAGCAAAGACAGAACACTTCATACAATTTTCCGTGCTTTAATCTTTGATAGGGTGTATTGATAAAAGAAAATGTCCTAATTTCTCTCTAAGGGACCTTAAATTCAGATCCAACATTAATGATAAGAAGGTGGTGTACACTGCAGAATTGCAAATGGATGAAAAGTAATTAAGAGTAAATGACTAGCCAAAAAATTAATTTTAAAAAAAAGCTCCACGTTAGAAAGCAATTAACTTCTAAGTTAAGATAACCAACAATTTTCTTCAAGTTAAGATAAAAATATGTCCAACAATTTTCAAATAAAGTCAAGTTAAGATAATTCAGGGAAAGGATAAAAATATGTCACTGATAAGCAGAAAATTTTTTTTTTTTGTACTATTCAAATTTGTGATAAAAAAAAATAAAAATAAAAAATAAAAAAAAATAAAGTGAATCTAGGAGCATGAAATTTTATATTGATATAGGCGCTTGTATTTGATTTGTTGAGCTAAATAATATTGTGGAAGATAAGATGTTATGGACGCTTAGAATCTATTCCACCACAAACAACCAAATATACTACTCTATTTTCATCTTCTTTCTTATTTTCATTTCTTTTTTACTACTATATTCTCCCTCCTTCCTGATTAGCTATGAATTTTCAAATGAGTAGAGATGAACTTATAAATTTATTTTACGTGCAGAATTACTGAAATTGACACTATATGACAAGTTTTGCTTCTATAGTGTCTGTTGTTCGAAAAGGAGAATAATTATGCTCTAGAACAGATTAATATATGATTGTTCCAAGTGTCTTAATTTATCTTCTCTAGTTTAGTAGCTTCAACAGTTTAGTTTAGGATGGCCTTGATCTAATTAAGTTTGTATATTAAAATATACCTTTCATACACTTGTGCATGAAAGGAATGTCAAATAAATAAAACTTTAAAACTGAGATTCATTTTCTGGATTGATGAATTCTGTCGCACCAAAGTTTTAGGCTGTAGATGACAACTACAAAGATGGACGAGATTTTATTCGATCATTTCTCAAGCAAAAACAGAGAATAATTATGAATACTCCAAATACTGAGATTCAATGAGCTGCTTTTAATTCAAGCTTCATTTCTTGAATCAAATTGTGGAGCTTTTTCTCCCTTCCCTTCCTGGATATACTCTATACTCCTTTAGTGTTAGGTATGAAACTGAAATTCCAAATTTTTACAGAATTCAATTACGGCATATGAGACACTGGAAAGCACAAGGGGTAACGAAACAAGTGGTACCATTCGCTTTGTGCTTCAGGGGTGGAACTATGAAACCCAGAAATAATTCTTCAATGCTTAACAAAGAGCATGTAAATTTGAGATGTCCATTTAGAGTAGGAAGAGTCACCAAGGACAGAACGAGTGACATCTTTGCCCTTTATATCCATCATTTTCATCTTTTATTTTGATTGGAACTTGGTGAAGGAGCTGTTCTGAGCTGATTATTAGAAATTTTCCAAAAAAAGAAATAACGCTAATAATCTCTATTTAGCATTTGTGGTCATTTCATCAATTGCTTTATGTTTATTTTTTCTTTATGTTTGGGATAGATGGATACTATCACTTTATGGCTTTTATAGTAGATCACAACTTTATGACCATCTAGGGCTTTATTTATAGAAGAAATGATCTTTGAGCACTTACAGGTCATGCTTAACAGCTGAATGAAATCCTTTCACGTAATTGTTATGTTGGATAGGATAAGGGACGAGAGTGAAAGAAAGTCGGATCTTGAGCTAATGTGATGATGATGACTGGGACATAGATGAGCTTTCTGATGAAGATATTGTTTACGTGGAGTAATTCTACGGAGTATTTAACCAACAGTGACTTGGATTACAATAAAATACATTTTACTAATGGTAAATCTCTCAGTCACTGAAATTCCATGGCGTTTAAGCTACTTTAATTGTGCCTCTGTATTCTCATTGAGTAATATTAGTTTAGCAGTAATAGATTTTTTTATCAAGAAAAGTTCTTCTATAACTAGATTTTAAGCTATTATTGAAGTGTATCATACCAATATAGCAACTTATATTGCACCTTCTTCCTACTTTTTCATACGGAGAAAATTAGAAAAGTTGTTCTTTTGAGAGTTTTCACTCACTATTACTTGATGTCGGACAAAGAAAATACTTACATCATTTAGCATATCTCGATAATAATGATTGTCTATCTTCTGAATAGTGGAGATCCAGAAGGAGATACCTTGCTGGCTTTGAAAAATTCAAAATTTCTTTTCAAAGAGAAAGGTTTCTTAAGCTCAAAGATTCTTTCAAGAATAAAGAATCCTGGCATCCACTTGCTATCAACAATACTAGAATTTGAAAAGTTTTTGATGTTATGCATTGATGATTTGGTGCAGTTTTGTGTAGGTTTTGAAGACAAAGTAGTCTGATATTGGGGAGATCGAAACACGTTGTAGGTATGTGAATCATCAGAGGTGAAAATATGGTGTTCACATGATTATTTAGGTAATCTTATCTCTCGCTGATGATAAGCTCTCTCATCGAATATGAAGAGCTTCAAGTATCATGACAATTATATATCACCTAATTATGGTTAAGTGATAGTTTAACTATAATTAAGCGATATATATTATTTAATTATATATCACTATTGATCAATACCAAGAAATCAAGTGAATCAAGTGAATTAATAAATCAACTCAAAGAGAAAGGAGTGATTTTTGCAAAAGAGAGCCACTCAAGGTTTATTCCTAAATTCAAGACTTTCATCTCCATAAGGCTAGCCAAACATGGGCCTAAATGTCTCATGGATGAATAAGTGTCATTATTTAGTATGGAATAAATGTATGTTGTGATATAAATACTTTAAATGACTTATAGAATAAATAAGCATTGGATCAAACATTTTTATCATGAGGCTTTGGAGAGATAGAATTATAAATATTTTGGTGATGTTGTTTTGTTTGAGAGGATATAGAAAATGGAGTGGAGGAAGTCATATAGAGAGACAAAGGAAATGTCGAGATTTTCTTTGGTTTAAAAAGGCTCCGTTCATATAATTGTGTAGTTGAGAGGTTGGATGCTCTGGGTAAAACACCTTTAAAGAGAGTCAATAGAATAGTCAAACGACAAAGGTATGTGGTTTTTTTCCTTGATAATTTAGAGTCTTAGTTTTATATAACTTTCCATTGCTAAAAGTTAAGAGCCCTCACATCTTAAATTGTGTCAAATTATCTATCTTTTCTTTCCTTTTTTGTTTATCTTCTTAATTTCTGATGTAATATATATGGAGTCCCGTATCCGTTCTTGTATCAATAATGTACACTCACCTTATGCTTGTTCCTTCAAAGACATGTAGAAGAACCGTCATCGGGGTCCAAGTGGGGATGATAGCATGGGAGGACGGATGTATTGTAATAAGTATAGAGCATCGAATTAGCTAAATGAGTAAAGGTCTAGTATGATTGCAAAAGAGGCCACTTCCTAAATTCATTTTTTTGCGCGGATTGCCCTTGTTACCACTGGGGTGGTCTTTAAATTTGCCCCTCAAATTTGTGGTCTTTAAATTTTGCCACTTCATATTTGTCGGTCTTATAAGTTTTGCCCTTTGATGATGGAAAGGTGGAAGATATCCTTTATGATTCGGGGATTCTGAATCCTCGCTTATTGATGCCTCCTTAAAATAATTTCATTATTGTTTATGCTTCACATACTCTGGGATATTCGTACGCGTCCTTTTTCTTGAAAGATACAATCTTTAACGAAAGTTACTGGACTCGCATCCATAACAAACATAACTAAAGCACTCCATTTCTCGGCGTACTTTTGGTTAAACATAACTAAAAGTCTGTCCATCCGATAACTAAACATAACTAAAAGTATGGTCCCTCCAAAGATATGCGTATATATGCATTTTAAGAAAGTATGCCTATAAAAGTGATTATGTTTGCATTTTAATCTTCTTAGCATATTGTTCCAACTCACATGCTTAATCGGTGGTTACAAATTAACAACAATTAACATAAGTATGAATTATCATACCAGACAAGCAACTTAAGCGATATGTCCAACTTTTTCAACGGAATTGGAAAATTTGTTCTTTTGAGATTTTTCACTCAATGTCCGAGAAAATACTATTAAATTTAAAATGATTGTCTATAAAACTTTGGAGATCCATGACGGAGATACCTTGCGAGTTTGTGGTAATTAAGTTATATTCCAAAGAAATTAACAAATCAATATTCTTTCAAGAATAAAGTGGATCCACGTATATAATACTAGAATTTGAAAACTTTTTGAACAATAAATTGTTCGAATTGTGTAGGTTTTGAAGACAAAGTAGTTAGTATCTCACGTTAATGACAATGGGTTCGTGTTCACACGTTATTTAGGTAATCTTATCTCTGGCGATGATAACTCTCTCATCGAATATACAAGCTTCAACCCATAATTATATATTGGGTTAATGACAAATACATATATATGTTTATATATCAAGGTGGCAGGTATCTCGTGAAATTAATAAATCCCCCCAAGCATAAGTTTGATAAGAGGCGTTAACAAATTTATGTCCATGGGGCTATACTTTCTCATTAAGGGCATTTATGTAATAATGTAGTTGTCTTCTTTATTGGCTTAGAATAAATAGTAGCTCAAACATTTTATTGAGAGGCTTTTGGATGAATTATAAATATTTTGAGTGTTTTAGGGTTATCTCTAGAGAGAGAAACTTGTTGAGAGGCCTTTGGTAGGCCGTCTTGTGTTGTTGAGAGGTTGGATGTTTGAGAATTCAATTCCTTCAATTTAAGAATTTGGTGTTTCTTTTGATGATAATTTGGAGGCTTAGTTTTATATAACTTTGGTTGCTAAATTGCAAATTTGTCAAATTCTCTATCTTTTCTTTTCCTTTTTTTAAAATTCTTAATTTCCGTTCCTGGGGGGTTCGAACTTGTATCAATAATGATGCAAGGTTGTCTCAAGGACAAAAACCGTCCCGGGATTCCAAGTGTGGATGATAGCATGGGAGGAATTTAAAGAGCATCGAAGTAGCTAAATGAGTAAAATCTAGTATGATTGCGAGGCCACTTCTAAATTCAAGACTTTCATCTCCGCAAGGCTAGCCAAACAAGGCCCTTATCTCATTAAGGGCATTAATGTAATAATGTAGTTGTCTTCCTTATTGGCTTAGTATAAATAGTAATTCAAACATTTCATTTAGGGGCTTTTGGATGAATTATGAATATTTTGAGTGTTTTAGGGTTATCTTTAGAGAGAGAAACTTGTTAGAGGCCTTTAGTAGGCTCTTGTTGAATCTTGTCTTGTTGAGAGATTGGTTGCTTGAGAATTCAATTCCCTTGATGTCAACTTAAGAATTTGGTGTTTCTTTTGATGATAATTTAGAGGTCTTAGTTTTATATAACTTTGGTTGCTAAATTGAATCTTAAATTTTGTCAAATTATCTATCTTTTCTTTTCCTTTTGTTTATCTTCTTAATTTCTCGTTTCCGCGTATGCATTCTTGTATCAATATATCACAAATGTATTATATATTATATCTTTTTAGGATTTGCTTAATTACGGTATATTTCTAGTATAAATGTTTAATATGTAAACATTGCATGAATATACAATAAGTTTTGTCAATATTTTATGTATTAATTAATATCCTCGAGAGAACGACTCCATTAATCAGAAATGAAAAAGTATCCACCAAAGAGAAAATAAGGTCAAATAATTATAAAATTAAAACAGGTACATTATCCCCTTGTGGGACATACAATCATAATACTAACCCAAATCTCTCCTCTAGCACAAATATGGGAAGGCCCTAAATAACATTATTATTATTGTTAATAAACAAAATTACAGTATCACCAACTCCATAGTTGGAGGCACTTCACATTGAAGCTGGAGCTTAGCAAGATTTCTTGCAGTTTGCTGATGTTTGATTTCCTCAAGATCCAAGGGGACGCGAGTCAAAAGTGGACACGTAGGATCGATGATGATTTTCTCGAGTGCAACAGCATTTTCCAAAAAATACCTAACGAGTTCAAGATGAAATGTGCCGTTATAAAACCCCCATAATTTGACCACTTTGAGGTGATGGAGTGGGCATTTTATGGCCTTCTTACACTCTCTGTTTGACGTGAAGGGACGTGCCTCCAACTGTCGTAAATAAATAGACCACAAATTAAAACTTAAATAACAAAAGTATATCGAAATAAGATGAATAGACACTAAGCTAAACAAAAGTAGATGCAAAGGAAAAGACCTCATACCTCAGGACTGAAGGTTGACATTTCAGTAATTATTACATAAATAAAAAGAATAAATACGTTGGGGAATCGCCTGTACCACCTTATAACGTAAAACTATGTAAGGAGCCGGGTTAAAGACATGTTCAGAACTATGAACGTAACATTTTATTAGAGGGAGGCCAATGGCAGATAAAAATGATTGTGTCAATTGCTTATGTCATTTCAATTCTCATAGTACTTTGTTCTTCAACAAATTCCCTCAAGTATTACCATACGAGGGAAGGAAAGTGAGGAATATGGAAAAGAACATTAAAGAATGGAGTGCAAATGAAAAGTCTATTTTCTTAGAGAAAATTAGAAGTTCTTTTTTCTCCTTTGCTTACTCTTAACAAAAAAATAAGGTAGCCGGAGAGAAAAGAAGTGTTTCTCCAGTTCTTGATAACCAGAAATCTTGCTCCATTATGCAAGAAGAATGGAAAATTCTAGTGCTCTTTATTTCTTTTCTCTTCAATTCAGTAGATTCAAAACTCGAGGTCCTACATCTCCCTTCATGATGTAAAACTGACCTGCTCTTCATGTACTTCTGTAAAAACAAACAAACAGCACAAGTCGGGTTAATTCTGTCCCAAAGTCACCCAGAATGGCACTAACAGTTCGGGCCCCTCCCTTTATTTCCTCATTGGAACTTCACCTTGGGTCTGTTTGGTATGAAGCAAAATGTTCTCCAAGAAAATAAGCGGGTTTGTTACTTACTTTCTTGTGTTCGGTACATAAGCAAAAAATTATCCTAAAAGCATTTGTACATGACCTAGACAAATATGGGAGGTGGCCGTGAGAATTAGGGGTGTGGGGTGGTGGGGAGGGGAGCTACAAGTGTGGGGGTAAAGATGAGGTTGGAGGTTGAAAGGACACAATGAATATGGAATGTCACTTGTGGAACTTGTTTACCCTACTTTCACTAGGAATTATTATTTTTCCAAGAACCTGGATCCTTCCTTTTCTTTTAATATATGATTTTGCTTACTACTTAACAATCAGTAGAAATTCACTAGTAACAACACCATTGGCTTCGTGTGTGTGTATATATATGCATATTACATCTCTGGGGAAGTACCTTTAAATCATTAATTGCTTTCCCACATTTACAATTTGAAAAGGTAAATGTCCTAAAGCCTACGGCATCTCATTTCTTCTGCTACTTTTGAACAAGTAAAGCAACAATGCCGTTAACATATATATTTCCATCTCAAATTTCTTCAAACAGAAAATAAATACAAGAAAGAGTCAAAGGAATAGGGAAGTTTTGCGGTTGTTCATGTTATCCCTATTTGATTGAGAGCTTCAAGCTTTTTGGGTTTAGTGCCGTTGAACCCCCTAGGGTTCAACTTTGCTCATACACTTCATTTGTCGAGTGGGATGTGATATTCAAGTTTTTAAAGCATAAGATGATTTCCAATCATAAACCCATTCCAATAGAGTGCAGACCGGGAACGGGTGAATCTTATTTTAAAATTTGAGAAAATGTGGACAGCTGCAGAGGGGTTCATTAATTAGTGAAACAGCGATAGCAATCATATGATAGTGTCGGCAAGCCAACTATGGTAATAGAAAGGAAACTAAAAACTTAAAAAACAGACTTTGAAGAATTAAAACAAAAATGCATGTCGAAGAATATTATACAGAATCAGATTGCTGGACTGGAAAGTGTGAGCAGAAGAGGGTGAATAGATATAGAAAGAGGAAGCCTAAAAGAACCACTTAGAAGAAGAACTGGAACAAATAACCAATGCTGAAAAAGTCCTGGAGACTACAATCGAGGCGTTTGTTGTAAAATGCATGGACAAAATGTCGAGGCGTTTGTTGTTAAATGCATGGACAAAATACTAAGTGTTTATTCGTAAATTGATCAATAGAAATAGAAGGTACAACCATATAAACAAAACTGTGAGAAACCAAACAACTACCAAAGATCCAATGGTCATCAGATGAGTGCGATGCAGTGGAGGCCTTCCAGCTACAATGAGACTTTCTCAGAGAAGAAATGGAGATGGTCCAGTGGTGGTGATAAAACCTTAGGGCCAGATGGGTACAGAATGTCTTCTAACCAGAAATCTTGGGACTTTTTGAAAGGGGACATTATTTTATAGTGGAATAAGTACCATCTAAGTACTGAGATGGCATAAACAAACAAATGTTTCTTGATTGTGTTTTTACACGTTCTTATGAGTTTTTCGTTATCCTTGCAAAAAGTTCTT